>NC_134353.1:110250987-110550987 GCF_048569485.1 Anomaloglossus baeobatrachus
AGCCACCCCAGAAAATGCCGCTTTCATAGAAGCGCCATCTTCTGGCGCTGTATCCAACTCCTCCAGCTGCCCTGATGCCGGGTGGCTCGCTGGGTAATAATGGGGTTAGGGCTAGCTGTGTATTATCAGCTGGCCCTAAGCCCGAAATTCATGGTGTCACGCCAATATTAGACATGGCCACCATGAATTTCTAGTAAAGATAAAAAAAAAAAACACAACACACAGAAAAATATTTTTATTAGAAATAAAACAACACAATTAGTGACTCCATCTTTATTGAAATAAAGAACCCTCCTCCACAGTAATCTTGGGTCAAGGGTCCCGCGCCGTCCAATCCGGATCCAATATCAGCTGATCGGTTTTCTGGAAGGCAAAGCGATCAGGTGATGTGTCAGGTTCCAGGATGTGAATCACATGACACAGCAGCTGATTGTATAAACGGCTTTTATACAATCAGCTCATGCATCAGTGCAAAAACAAAAACAACAAACAAACTACACACTTCTGTGCAGCGTTGGACTGGCTACCGGAGGAAACTCCAGTAATGCCAGGCCTGGATTCAGGTATCTGCACTGCACTCCGGAGCTCTCACCTGAGCTCCGGCGTGCAGCCTGGACTTTACAGCGAGTGCCGAGTGATTGATTCCCCGGCATTTGCGGTTCAGTTCATGACAGCTGCAGACATCCCGGGCTAATCTCCAGTGCTCTCACCTGAACTCCGGAGATCACCCCGGCCTGTCTGCAGCTGTCATAAACTGACTGCAAGCGCCAGGGAATCAGTCACTCGGCGCTCGCTCGCTGTACAGTCTAGGCTGATGCATCAGTGCAAAAAAAAAAACAAAGCAAAAAAAATAACTACACACGTCCGTGCTGACTCCCGTCCGACCACTGCAGGAGCTGCCGGTAATCAGCTGATGAAGCCTCCTGACGGCATTAGCTGATAGCCGGCCGGGTGGTAAAAACCGGCGTCACCGCGAGACTTACGATCAGCTGATGCATCAGGTGACCGCATCAGGTGATCACCGCCAGGTCCTGCAGCTATCGTACGTGCCTGGGAGCCGGCAAACAGCCAGAGTGGGGCTGGCGGTACCGGGAGAGAAGCTGGGAGCGGACATGGCACTGGGAGTCTGCAGACAGGTGAGTATGACTTTTTCTACTGTTCACTTTTGATTTAGCAGCCGCTTCCACCTCTCGCATGGGAGCTGACATGGCACCAGGCGGGAAATGGAAGCAGCGGTGGCGGTACCGGGAGGATTCACGCTTCTGAGTTTACTCACAGAAGGAATCCTCTTCCTGTACATGTCACTTTACTACCCACCCCTTGCATTTATAGCTGCGTTTTTAGTCATAAAAACGCACTAAAACTCAGCTATATTTGCAATTTGCGGTTTTCATTGCGTTTTTGAACATCTCATTGAACTCAATGGGTAGAAAACGCAGTGAAAAACGCAAAAATAATTGACATGCTGCGTTTTTGTGGGCACCACAAAAACGCAGCTAAAAAAAGGCTGTATGCAGACAGCAAAAATGAAAACTCAGACTTTGCTGGGGAAGCAAATTCATGCAGTTTTCTGAGCAAAAATGCACCCGAAAAATGCGCAAAAACGCCGCGAAAAACGCACTGTGTGAACTTACCCTATGCGCACCTGAAAGACGCGCATACATCTGAATACCGGCGTGGTCAGTGCATGCCTGGGGACTCCTGCAGTGCAGCTCTAGGACCTTTGGTGAGTCACATGACACATGTGATGTCACTAAAGGTCCTGCAACTGCGAAAACTTCAGTGATCGTACAGAACTTGTACGATCACTGAAGTTTACGATTGAAAGGCTGGGTGCTGGGGCCCACTCAGGCCTGTGATGCCCTGTGGTCTGGGAGCTGCCTGAGGGCACTATACTGGGGGGGCAGCTGCACTACAGGCCCCCAGCAGCAGGACAGATGGGATGGTGGAGGCGGCTGGAGCACTGTCTGGCAGGTGACTGGTAAGGTAAAGAGCCCCGCGCACACACCCCCGGGGCCCCTGCTCGCTCCCCTGGGCCCCCGCTCGCTCCCCAGGGCCCCTGCCTTCTATACTCACGTGCTGCTGCTCCTGCAGTCTGGCCTAGGGCGACGCAGGGTCCATCCTCCGCAGCACGATGCTACCAGCACCTGCACAGGAAGGAAGCAGTCATTACTCTGAGACTGCCTCCTCCTGCAGTGTCGCTGGCTGTGCAGATGAGTCAGAGCCGCGCGGCACTGACAGTGATAGCAGGCAGAGCAGGGAGATCGCTCTCCCTGGTTGCCGCTGCAGATGGAATGGGATTGTCATTAATCATATCGGCAATATGCCGATATGATTAGTGAAATTACCGGCCGGGGGGGCCTCTCTCACATATCCATAGGGGCTCAGGGGAGGTAGGGGGCATGGCTATCAATAGCAGGGGCCCACCTGGGGTTCTCCCGACCTCCTGGTGGGCCAGTCCGCCCCTGCCTACCCCGGTGTCATCCTGGGGACGGTTAAGGATGGCGTATTTTTTAATGTGCTTGATGCAAATCTACTGGTGAAGTGTACAACTGGGGCACAAGTGTTGCCACTGAAGGGGTGGGTGTGTGTGGGGCCCAATTTATGGAAAAAAGGGAGACTCCGCTTGGAGTAACCCTTGCTTACAGTGTTTTTAAAAATGATCCAAGATGAACATAGCTGGGATCAGGAAAGACTTAGCTACCTACCCCGGTGTCATCCTGGGGACGGTTAAGGATGGCGTATTTTTGAATGTGCTTGATGCAAATCTACCTGTGAAGTGTACAACTGGGGCACAAGTGCTGTCACTGAAGTGGTGTCTGTGTGGCCCAATTTTTGGAAAAAAGGGAGACTTGGAGTAACCTTGCGGTGTTTTACATGATTTTAGAAGGGCATGCCATGCCTATATCTGTGTCTCCTCCTCTTTTTCCTTGTCCAGCTCTTTAGTTTTCGCATGAGTATATGTCCTTGTCACTTTCCCATGTGTTTGTGTTGTGTTGTGAGTTGTTTGTCACCTTTTGGATACCTTTGAGGGTGTTTTCTAGGTGTTTTTATGTGTTTGTGATTGCCTCCCATTGTTTCCTATGCGGTTCGAGTAGTTCGCCGAACCGGTTCGCCGAACCGGTTCGCCGAACCAAACTCGAACGAGACCTCAAATCTCGAACATCGCTCATCTCTACTCGTGAGAGCTTACAATCTACAATGACATGAGGGGGGCATGGTACAAGTGCTTATTTACAATGAAAATCCAGCCATCTCAAGGAACTGGGGGATAGATAATTGCTTCCTGGATCAGTTGGCCAGAACTTTGAGATGCATTTTGGTGTCATGGAGTTTGACGTGGTGTTATTTTATGAGAAGTTGTGGAGGGACTATGTGAATTTAGTTCGGCTAGGGAGTGTGTTAGGCCGCCCTAAAAAGATGCGTTTTTAGGGTGCGTCTGAAGCTGAGTAAGTTGTGATTCGTCCTAACATCTTGGGGTAGAGTATTCCAGAGGATTGGTGCAGCTCGGAAGAAGTCTTGGATCCGGGAGTGGAAGGTTCGAGTTAGTGTGGATGTTAGTCGAAAGTCATTTGCAGAGCGTAGAGAACGTGTGGGGTGATAGAAAGAGAGGAGGGTGGAGATGTAGGGGGGTGCCGCACTGTGGAGAGCTTTGTGGGTGAGAACAAGCCGTTTGAATTGGATCCTGTGATATATGGGTAGCCAGTGCAATGACTGGCACAGAGCAGAGGCATCCGAGTAGCGGTTAGCCAGATAGGTGACCTGCATTAAGGATGGACTGTAGAGGAGAGAGTCTAGTTAGGGGGAGACCAATTAATAGAGAGTTACAGTAGTCAAGGCGAGAGTGGATCAGGGCCACGGTGAGGTTTTTTTCATTTCCATTGTGAGCAAGGGACAGATTCTAGAGATGTTCTTGGGGTGCTAGTAGCAGGAGTGGGCAAGAGATTGTATATCGGAGGTGAAGGAGAGATCGGTGTTAAGTATAACACCCAGACAGCGGGCTTGCTGCCTAGGAGTTATCATGGTGCCACACACACAGAGGGAGATGTCAGGTTTAGGAAGGTTGGAAGAGGGAGGGAAAAGAAGAAGTTCAGTTTTTGAAAAGTTAAGTTTCAGATAGAGAGCAGACATGATGTTGCAAACTGCAGTCAGGCAGTCACTTTTGTTCTGCAGTACAGTGGGGGTGAGCTCAGGGGATGAGGTGTATAGCTGTGTGTCATCAGCATAAAGATGGTACTGAAATCCAAATCTGCTGATGATCATTCCAATTGGGGCAGTGTAGAGGGAGAAAAGAACAGGGCCAAGGACTGAACTTTGAGGGACCCCAACAGGGAGAGGAAGAGGAGAAGATGTAGAGCCAGCAAATGATACACTGAATGAGCGGTCAGAAAGATAGGAAGAGAACCAGGAAAGAACAGTGTCCTTTAGGCCAATAGAATGGAGCATAGAGAGAAGGAGATGGTGGTCAGCAGTGTCGAAGGCGGCAGAGAGGTCAAGAAGGATAAGCAGAGAGTGGTCACCATTACGTTTTGCTGTCAATAAGTCATTTGTCACTTTGACAAGGGCAGTTTCTGTTGAGTGTAAAGGGCAGAAGCCAGACTGTAAAGGATCTAGAATAGAGTGAGAGGAGAGGTAGCGGGTGAGGCGAGAAAAGACAAGGTGCTCCAAGAGTTTGGAGATAAAGGGGAGATTGGAGACTGGTCGGCAGTTACTTGTGCAGGACGGATCAAGAGAAGGTTTTTTAATAATGAAGTAATGATAAAGTGTTTGAGGGAGGAAGGGAAGATACCAGAAGAGAGAGAGGTTGAAGATTTTAGTTAGGTGAGTAGTGATGACTGTGGAGAAAGACTGGAGTAGATGTGACGGGAAGGGATCAGTAGGGCAAGTGGTAGGACGAGCAGAAGAAAGGAGCCTGGAGACTTCCTCCTCTGTGACTGGGTCAAATGTGGAAAGTGAGCTGGATGGGACGTGAGGAGGGATGGGATTCACAACACTTGGTAGCTGGGAGCTGATCTCTCTGCGGATGTTTTCTATTTTCTCTGTGAAATACGAGGCCAGGTCATCAGCATGAAGGTCTGTGATAGGGGTCTGTACTTTGGGACTGAGAAGGGAGTGAAAGTTGTCAAAGAGCTTTTTTGGATTGTTGGATAGTGAGGAAATAAGGGTGGTGAAGTAGGTCTGTTTGGTGAGGTGAAGGGAAGAGTTGTAGGACCTCAACATGAACTTGTAGTGGATGAAGTTTTCTAGTGTGCGGGTTTTCCTCCATAGGCGTTCGGCACTCCTAGAGCATCGCTGGAGAAATCGAGTTTGGGATGTGAGCCAAGGCTGTTTTACTCTGTGTTTGAAGGTTCTGAAGGTGAGGGGTGCTACTTGGTCCCGGGTTCTTCTGAGTGTGTCATTGTAGTTCTTTACAGCAGGTCAGGACAGGAAAGTGAGGAGATGTGGAACAGTGATGAGTGTAGAGAGTCTGTAAGTGTCTGAGAGTCAATGGCCTGTAGGTTTCTGAATGTGTGATAGGTGGGAGTGTGCTGGGGTGGACGAGAGCTTGTGAGCTTGAAGGAGAGGATGTTGTGGTCAGAGAGGGGAAGAGGTGGGTTGTCAAAGTGAGAGATTCAGCAGAGCTGGACGAAGACCAGGTCAAGGGTGTTGCCGTCTTCATGTATCTCAGAAGATGAGAGCTGTGAGAGGCCAAGGGAGGTGGTGAGAGATAGAAGCTGGGATGCAGATGGGGAGGATGGGCTGTTCATGGGGATGTTGAAGTCTCCTAGGATGAGGGTTGGTAATTCTGAGGACATGAAATGCACCAGCCAGCCTGAAAAGTGGTCAAGGAACTGGGTGGGTGAGCGTGATGGACGGTATATGACAGCTACTCTGAGTGAGAGGGGATAGAAGAGCCTGGTGGTGTTGACCTCGAAAGATGGGAATGAGAGTGATGGAGGTGGAGGGATGATCTGGAAAGTGCATTGTGGGGACAGGAGTAAACCGACTCCACCACCATGTCTGTTTTCAGGTCTTGGTGAATGGGAAAAGTGTAAACCACCGTGAGAAATGGCAGCAGGGAAAGCAGTGTCAGAATCCTGAATCCAGGTTTCAGTGAGGGTTAGCAGATTAAGAGAATTATTGAGAAAGAGGTTGTGGATGTAGGGAAGCTTGTAACATACAGACCGTGGATTCCAGAGAGCACAATTAAAATAGGGAAGTGAGGGTATACAACTAATGTTAAGAAGGTTAGCAGGGTTTCTATGGGAGGTGGGGGAGGGGGTAAAGTTAGCATGGGGTGGACCGGGATTAAGAGAAATATCGCCTGAGAGAAGTAGCATCACTACTCACGTTCCCTGCATGGTGCCTGTCCTGAATCTAGTTGTGCAAAATTCTGTTTGAATCCCCACTGGAGATTTGTCCTGCAGCACATTGGAGAAGCAGCACTCCGTTCAGCCAGTTTCCTGGAATGGTTTTATGATTCATCTGTTTATACTACTCCAAGGTGAATGCAAATTTCTTCACTCACTGCTTATTAGTTACCTGCTATGCTCAGATAGCGTCACATTGTCTCTTCTCCCTATTCCAGTATTACGTAAAAAAAATATACTAAGATAGTAGTATTTTATTTTTTTCTCTTTTTTAATTTTTTTATTCTCTTTATTCACTATCCCACCTCCTCTGTACCTTCACTTTTTGTCTTGCCTTTCCACTCTTCCCCTACAGGGGTGTTTCTCTCTATTATTGCCACCCCTTTACCCTCTATGAATACGATGTTATTTTTTTTACCTTTAGAAAGATGCCAATCTAGCACTGAAATGCATTGGTACAAATAAAAACCTTACCTGAAGCTCAAGGCTCCTCATTTCTTGCAGCACAGGCCGCCTAACTTTATTCTATCCATATCACCTATTTATCTCCCCCAACCACTGCGCAGCAGGAGCAGATGTTCACACTTATACAGGTGTTGTACCTTCACACAACACCACCTGGTTAACGCAATTACTATTTCAGTGCTCATCTTTTTAACGTTACTTCCCAATTGTGTCCACTTTTGCCCCACTCTAGAGATCTTCATAAATATGAACCCATACAGCATCTTCAAATGATCAAAATGGTCCACATGATAAACCAGATCAGCTAAATATGTAGATCTACAAAAAGGGAGCTGGGGAATAATTGCAGAGGGAAAAAATAAATAAATATATAAAATTGATTTTTCTTGTTAAATTTTACTATTAGTGGCAACAAATGAGCCAGATTGCTATGGGCATAATGTCAAAACTAATTTACAGTGTCCTGTCAGCGAGGGTGTTTCATTTTTGAATGATAAATGCAAAAGTTATGGCTTTTTAAATTAGCACAGAAAAGAAACTCTTAAAATTCCTGAAACAGAGATATTTATTTTCCCCCATCCCATGTGAAAATCAAAGCCTGCTTCTGTTTATACCACTTGTGTATAAACACCAGCAAGACAAGCATCTGCCCACAAAACGGGATAATTTTTAGAGTGGGTTTACGATTTAGGTAGCCCCGATGGTTTATCAATGCAGTATGTGGTTAAATAGGCTATTGTTTACCACCAGTTATCATCTTTTTTCCCTTGGCCACATAGGTTGAGGTCACATGAAACTGTGCTTTAAATAAAGAAGCTCTATAGGCTTTCAATACAATCCTAATAAATTCATGGCAAATTCATTCGCTGCAAATAATTTTTGGGTTAAAAATTGTTCAAAGCTGGCAAAATAAAATTTAAAAAGATACGCTTATCTCTAGAATAAACCAGTCTGATTAAATAGTAATTAAAAACAGATTTAGACAAGTAGGAGGAATGCACTAAAGGCCAAGTCTCACTAAGCAACATCACTAGCAACATCGCTGCTGAGGCACGACTTTTGTGACGTAACAGCGATGTTGCTAGCGATGTTGCGGTGTGTGACATCCAGCAACAACCTGACCCCTGCTGTGAGGTCGTTGGTTGTTGCTGAATGTCCTGGACCATTTTTTAGTTGTTGCTCTCCCGCTATGAAGCACACATCGCTGCGTGTGACAGCGATAGAGCAACAACTGAATGTGCAGTGAGCAGGAGCCGGCTTCTGCGGACGCTGGTAACCAATGTAAATATTGGGTAACCAAGAAGCCCTTTCCTTGGTTACCCGATATTTACCTTCGTTACCAGCGTCCGCCGCTCTCACGCTGTCAGTGCCGGCTCCCTGCTCCCTGCACACATAGCCAGACTACAGATCGGGTAAGTAACCCGATGTGTACTCTGGCTAGGAGTGCAGGGAGCCAGCGCTAAGCGGTGTGCGCTGGTAACCAAGGTAAATATCGGGTTGGTTACCCGATATTTACCTTAGTTACCAAGCGCAGCATCGTTTCCACGCGTCGCTGCTGGCTGGGAGCTGGTCACTGGTTGCTGGTGAGATCTGCCTGTTTGACAGCTCACCAGCAACCCATGTAGCGATGCTCCATTGATCCCTGCCCGGTCAGGTTGCTGGTGGGATCGCTGGAGTGTCGCTTAGTTTGACGGTACCTTAAGAAAGATGCAATTACCAAACCCACATGTCCAAAGGAAGTTTGTACAAAGTTAGTCAGAATCTAACAAAGTAAAAGTAATAAGTAAGGGCAAATCTCCATTGCCTGCAATACAAATGTAAGCAAAGTCAAAGGAACAGTAGTACCCCAAATATCCATAAATATTTGTTATTTTATATTGCATCGCTAATATATTTACTATACTCGTACCTACTGTTTACATTGGATATCTGTATAATGGATTGTAATTAGGGATGATCGAATATCACAAATATTCGGCAATATTCAGCTTTGTGAATATTCGATGAATAGGTCGCCGCTATGCGAATATTCGATGTGCAATGTAAGTCTATGGGAAGCCCGAATAGTTTCTATTCGGCAACTATTCGGGTTTCCCATAGACTTACATTGCGCATCGAATATTCACAAATAGTCGAATAGCGGCGACCTATTTGTCGAAATATGGGCGTTGACGAATATTTGAGGTATTCGATCTTCCCTAATAGTAATGCCAGAATACAAAATTAATTTGATTCCATCCTATCGAATTTTTATATTATTCATAATATCATATCCATGATAGTGTTAGGGCCAGATGGACGGGCAGACCCGGGAGGTGGATCCACTGGGCCGAACTCCCCGATGAGGGAAAGGAGTCCGGTAGCCGGAGCACTTTAGGTAGCAGGACAGTCCGTGCACTGGAACACAATGGAGAAGTCCCTGGGACCACGAGGTCACTGATGGTGGTCCGGGTGACAGAGCTCAGGTTCGGAAGCCGTGATGATGTCTGGCGGGGTCCGGAACCGCTGGAGCGAGATGACGGGTCACCGCAGGGAACCGAGATGGTACGGACTGTCAGGATGGCAGAGGGGCAGCGTTCGGGGTTCGAGATACAGCAGGACCGGATGGCGATGCAGGATCGGCTCTAGAAGACAGAGAGGTAAGTATCTCACAGAACACAAGGAGACCTGACTCCTAGCTTGGGAAAACATGAAGAACAGGCCCCGCTCCCTTGGACATTAACCCCCTTTATACCCTGTACCTGTATGCATCATTTCCTGTCAGTGGACACTGGCCCTTTAAGAAAGGGTCAGTGACCGCGCGCGCGCCCTAATGCGCATGCGCGCGGCCCGGGTGCCAGAAGCCAGGGCAGGAAGCTGAGAGGAGGACGCAGCAGAGCCGGCCAGGGACTGGGAAGCCGACGGGCGCCGGGAGCGGGAACCCGGAGGCTTGGGAAGCGTGGGCACTGGAGGCTGGAGAGCGGGGAGCGTGGCAGGTGAGCCGGGGAGCGGAGCAGAGGACCCGGGGAGTGGAGCAGAGGACCCGGGGAGCGTGACAGTACCCCCCCCACGCCCCCCTCCCCGCAACCGGGACAGGAAGGCACGGATCAGAGGAGTGCCCACATTCTCCCTGGGCTCCCAGGACCTATCCTCAGGACCATACCCTTCCCAGTCCACCAGGAAGAACTGTCGACCTCGTACGGTCTTCATGGCCACGATATCCCTTACCGCATAGATGTCGTCCTCAGCAATAGGAGGAGGAGCCGGACTGGCGGCAGCGGAGAATGGACCAAGGACAACCGGCTTGAGCAGAGACACGTGGAAGGAGTTGGGTATCCTCATCGTGGCCGGGAGCTGTAGTTTGTAGGAGACCTCATTGATCTTGCCGAGGACTTTAAACGGTCCGATGTAGCGAGGTCCCAGCTTGTAGGATGGTATCTTCAGTCGGATGTATTTGGAAGCAAGCCAGACGAGATCTCCCGGAGAGAAACACGGAGGATCCAGACGTCTCTTGTCCGCGTGCCTCTTCATCCGCAGGGATGCACGTGCAAGGGAGGCCTTAACTGAGTCCCAAATGGTTGTAAAGTCACGGAGTACTGCATCAGCAGCAGGGATGTCCGAGGAAGAGGATACAGGCAATGGGACAGACGGCTGAAGTCCGTAGACGACATGGAAGGGAGAACTGGAGGAGGACTCACTGACGTGGTGGTTATGGGAGAATTCAGCCCAAGGAAGAAGCGTGGACCAATCGTCATGATGGGCGTTGACGTGGTGACGTAAGAAAGAAGTCAATATCTGATTGACCCGTTCCACTTGGCCGTTCGACTGAGGATGGTAGGCCGAAGAAAAGTCCAGAGTCACTCCCAGATGTTTACAGAGAGCCCTCCAGAAGCGGGAGGTGAACTGAGTTCCTCTGTCGGACACTATGTGTGATGGAAAGCCATGCAAGCGGAAGATGTGATGTATATAGGCGTCCGCGAGTTCCTGGGCAGAGGGCAGTCCAGCCATAGGAACGAAATGGGCCATTTTAGAGAACCGATCCACCATGACCCATATGACTGTGTGTCCGGAGGACAATGGCAAGTCCGTAATAAAGTCCATCGCTATGTGTTGCCAGGGAACTGAGGGTATGGGCAGAGGCAGAAGACGGCCATATGGCAGGTGTTTGGGAGTCTTGTTCCTGGCACAGGAGGAGCAGGCAGAGACAAAAGAGGCGACGTCCGTGCGAAGAGATGGCCACCAGTAATGACGTGCAATCGCACTCCATGTTCTCTTCTGACCTGCATGACCGGCTGTTTTCGAGGCATGGCCCCAGTGTAACACTTTTTGCCTGTCAGTCTCAGAGACATAGGTCTTCCCAGGCGGTATCTGGGCCAGGGTGACAGGAGCCACCGGAATGATCTTACTAGGGCAGATGATGGGTTGGGATGTCTCTTCCTCCTGCTCCATGGGCATGAAAGACCTAGACAAGGCATCAGCGCGTACATTCTTGTTCGCGGGTCGGAAATGGAGCTGGAAGTCGAACCGGGCAAAGAACAAGGACCACCTGGCTTGCCGTGGGTTCAGTCGCTGAGCCGTCCGCAGGTATTCCAGGTTTTTGTGGTCCGTGTAAATAATGACGGGGTACACTGCTCCTTCCAGGAGATAGCGCCATTCCTCCAGAGCCAGCTTGACTGCCAATAGCTCTCTGTCACCGATGGTGTAGTTGCGTTCAGGCGCTGAGAAGCTCTTGGAGAAGAAACCGCAAGTCACCATCCTCCCGGAGGAGGTTTTCTGCATGAGCACTGCTCCGGCTCCTGAGGAGGAGGCATCCACCTCCAAGGTGAACTGGCGGTTTAACTCTGGACGGTGGAGTACAGGAGAGGAGGCAAAGGCTCGCTTTAGAGAGCCAAACGCGGCGTCGGCCGCAGGTGACCAGTCCTTTGGATTAGCCCCCTTCTTGGTCAAGGCGGAAAGAGGAGCAGTCAGAGCCGAGAAGTGAGGAATAAACTGGCGGTAATAGTTGGCGAATCCCAGAAAGCGTTGGATTGCCTTCAGTCCAGAAGGAGGAGGCCAGTTGAGAACGGAAGAGACTTTCTTTGGATCCATCTGCAGTCCGGTATCGGTGATGAGGTAACCCAGGAAGGGGAGAGAAGACTGTTCGAAGACGCACTTCTCGTACTTGGCGTACAGACGATTCTCTCTCAGTCTTTGTAGAACCAGTTGCACGTTCTCTCGGTGGGTCTGGAGGTCCGGAGAGAAGACAAGGATGTCATCCAGATATACCACCACACAAACGTAGAGAAGGTCCCGGAACACATCGTTCACTAATTCTTGGAAGACTGCTGGTGCGTTACACAGGCCGAAGGGCATCACGCAGTATTCATAGTGCCCATCGCGAGTGTTGAACGCGGTCTTCCATTCATCCCCTGAGCGGATACGGACCAGGTTGTAGGCACCCCGAAGATCCAACTTGGTGAACACACGAGCTCCTCTGAGCCGATCAAACAATTCGGGGATGAGCGGCAGGGGGTACTTGTTTTTTACGGTGATTAGGTTCAATCCCCGGTAGTCTATACATGGGCGTAGGTCGCCCTCTTTCTTCTTTACGAAGAAGAAGCCTGCTCCAGCAGGAGAGGAGGATCTCCGAATGAATCCCTTAGCCAGGCTCTCTGTGATGTACGTAGACATGGCCCTTGTTTCGGCTGGAGACAGTGGATATATCCATCCTCGAGGTGGTGTAGTTCCCGGGAGCAGGTCAATGGCACAATCGTAAGGACGATGTGGCGGAAGTACTTCGGACTCCTTCTTATCAAAGACGTCCACGAAGGACCAATAGGCTGAGGGCAGTCCCAGTAGGGACTCGGGAACCGGAGGTCGCCGGATAGGTTGTATGGTCTTCAGACAGTTCTCATGGCAAGAAGACCCCCATCGAGTGATATCACCAGTACCCCAGCTGACTGAAGGCTCGTGTGTCCGCAACCAAGGAAGACCCAGCAGGATTTGATGTGACATATGTGGGAGGACGTAGAGAGCGATGTTCTCGGTGTGCAGAGCACCGATACGCAGTTCAAGCGGCTTGGTGATCCAGGAGATGGTGTCAGAGAGGGGTCTCCCATCCACAGAGGCAATCACAAGAGGTTTGGCGAGTGGAGTAACAGGCACCTGGTATTTGTCCACCGTGGCCTGCTGGATGAAATTGCCTGCTGCCCCAGAATCGAGGTACGCCTCCGCCGTAAACCGCGTCTCTCCCGTTGTCACTTGCACAGTCCATGTAACTGGGTCTGAGAGAGTCCCAGCACCTAGGGTGGCCTCTCCTACCAACCCTAGGATTTGGAGTTTCCCGGCTTCTCTGGACAGGAGCGTAGCAGGTGTGTGCCCTCTCCGCAGTAGAAGCAGAGACCCTTGGCGAGCCGCTCTGCTCGGCGTTGTTCAGACTGTCGCACACGGTCGATCTGCATGGGCTCATGGACGGAGACACCAGAGGCCGTTGACTGAAGTACGGCGGGCTTCTGTGGAGGAGAGGAATGCCTTACCAGACGTCTCTCACGGGACACCTCTTTGGACCGCTCCTGAAAGCGTATGTCCACTCGAGTCGCTAGGGTAATCAGGGCGTCCAGGGTGGACGGTACGTCACGTCCAGCCAGCTCATCTTTGATTCGACCCGAGAGTCCTTCCCAGAAGGCGGCGGTTAGGGCCTCGTTATTCCACCCGAGTTCTGAAGCCAAGGTGCGGAAACGGATGGCGTATTGACCCACCGTCAGAGTCCCCTGACGTAACCGGAGAAGAGATGAAGCAGACGCGGAGGCGCGTCCGGGTTCGTCAAAGGTGCTGCGAAAGGCCTGCAGGAACTCCTGGAGGTTCTTGGTCATAGGGTCCTCCTTCTCCCACAAAGGGTTCATCCACGCCAGTGCCTCGCCCTCTAGGTGAGACATGATGAAGGCGACCTTGGCTTGGTCGGAGGCAAACAGATGTGGCAGCTGCGTGAAATGGAGGGAGCATTGGTTTATAAACCCCCTGCAGGTCTTGGGATCTCCGGCGTACCGGGGTGGTGAGGCCAAATGCAGTCTGGAAGCATCCGAGGAGGCTGCCACGGGAGCGGGAGCCGTGGATTGACTAGTGGAGACCCGAGGCGCTGAAGATGTGACCGAGGCTTGTAGCGTGTTCAAGCGGGCGTCCACGGAGGTCATAAAGTTCAACATGCGGGTCTGGACTTCACGCTGGCGTTGGAGTTCCTCTTGCAAGGCCGCTAGTGCTTCGGCGGGATCCATGGCCTGTTCTTACTGTTAGGGCCAGATGGACGGGCAGACCCGGGAGGTGGATCCACTGGGCCGAACTCCCCGATGAGGGAAAGGAGTCCGGAAGCCGGAGCACTTTAGGTAGCAGGACAGTCCGTGCACTGGAACACAATGGAGAAGTCCCTGGGACCACGAGGTCACTGATGGTGGTCCGGGTGACGGAGCTCAGGTTCGGAAGCCGTGATGATGTCTGGCGGGGTCCGGAACCGTTGGAGCGAGATGACGGGTCACCGCAGGGAACCGAGATGGTACGGACTGTCAGGATGGCAGAGGGGCAGCGTTCGGGGTTCGAGATACAGCAGGACCGGATGGCGATGCAGGATCGGCTCTAGAAGACAGAGAGGTAAGTATCTCACAGAACACAAGGAGACCTGACTCCTAGCTTGGGAAAACACGAAGAACAGGCCCTGCTCCCTTGGACATTAACCCCCTTTATACCCTGTACCTGTATGCATCATTTCCTGTCAGTGGACACTGGCCCTTTAAGAAAGGGTCAGTGACCGCGCGCGCGCCCTAATGCGCATGCGCGCGGCCCGGGTGCCAGAAGCCAGGGCAGGAAGCTGAGAGGAGGACGCAGCAGAGCCGGCCAGGGACTGGGAAGCCGACGGGCGCCGGGAGCGGGAACCCGGAGGCTTGGGAAGCGTGGGCACTGGAGGCTGGAGAGCGGGGAGCGTGGCAGGTGAGCCGGAGAGCGGAGCAGAGGACCCGGGGAGCGGAGCAGAGGACCCGGGGAGCGTGACAGATAGTATATAATTGTGTACTGAATTGCTAATCGAAAAATCAGATCATAATAGAAGACATCTCAGTCTTTTCTTATAGTATGTATGACTGCCTTCTCCCCTTATGCATGACAGTTAAATGATTTGGATGTCCTCCACTGATCTATATAAAACTGCTGATCATTGTGTTCTTGTTCTAGCAGAGCTCAGAGGATAATCCAAGAACGCTAGTTTTCCATTGTTTTCTAATAATTAAGATTAGACATCTTTCACTCTGTATTCACTGATGCATTAAAACAATAAAGAAGATAAATTAGTTCTGTAGTATTTCAAGTCATTCTGTCATCATAAAGACACTTGGGAATAAAATAGTAAATGCATGCTTAGCATATGGTGAACTTTTACTGTATAATTCATTGACTTTATGGTTTACGGCAAGACCCTATGGGCCTGATTCATCATTTCTTTGTGGCTATTTTTTATCTAGTTTTGTGTGTTTTGTACTTTTTTTATTTGTTTGAACCCGATAAATTATTCTATTTGTGCCTTTATTCTATTTTATATTTGTTTGACTGTTCTTTTCCACTTTATGGAAGAAATTTAGCAATTTTAAAAGTATTTAAGTGACTCCTTAACTAGGACTTTTGTCACAACTTCACGCTCTTCCTCCCCTGGTGTATTTTGGAGGATAACAGTATTTTGATGCAATTTGCTCGACTTTTGGCGCCAAAGTGTTTCAGGAAAAGGAAAAAGTTCATTTTTGACTTATAACATTTTGATGAATTTAATGCCAAAAAAGGCCAACTACTACCACAAGACAAAAAAGGAAAGTGACTTCAGAAAAAAGACACAAATAATGAATCGAGGCCTATCTGTTAGATTTGTCTATCCACAAAAGCCATCTCTTTTGAAAATATATACAAAATAATTCCTTCAGCCAGCTTACTAGTACCTTCCGATATGTGGAATCCTTAGTGTCCAGAGATTACCGCAAGAATGCTAGGGCAGGAGTCAGCCTCCAAAGATAAATGTAGAAAGGTTAAAGTCTCCAGCGGAAAAACTCCAGAATTTCAATATTTGTACTTAAAAAATTTCTTCTTGCTGAGCAAGTTTTTTTTATTTAAATATAAACATAAAATCGAGTCCACAAATTCAGGCAATAAATAAGATCCAAATAGGGGGTGGTAGCCTCTCGGACTATGCGTTTCAGCGTATATGCGCCTTCTACATGGTCCTCATGGCCTAAACGCGTAGTCCAAGAGGCTACCACCCCCTATTTGGATCTTATTTATTGCCTGACTTTGTGGACTCGATTTTATGTTTATATTTAAATAAAAAAAACTTGCTCAGCAAGAAGAAATTTTTTAAGCACAAATATTGAAATTCTGGAGTTTTTCCGCTGGAGACTTTAACCTTTCTACATTTATCTTTTGAAAATAATGATATATGTCACTTACAGGCACCTTGCTATAAAGCATTAAGCATTCAGTCATGGCCGAAAATGTTGGCACTCTTGAAATTGTTCAAAAAAAAAAATAATTTCAAAAAATTATTGCAATTACACATGTTTTGTTATACACATGTTTATTTCCATTGTGTGTTTTGGAACAACATACTTAAAAATAGAGAAAAAAATACTAAATTGAATTTAATTTCAAACAAAACTCCAGAAGTAGGCCCAACAAAATTGTTGACAACTTTCTAAAATTGTGGATAAGCAACAAGCATGTGATTTCAAGGGTCTCAACACTTTCGTCCATGGCTGTATCCTTTGTAGTTCAAATTATGAAATGACTGCATGGTATGTAGTTCTTATGCTTCTTATTTTGTGCTGACTGATTTTGAAGAACATATCTTTGTTTTTTCTTCCAGGGAACCTCAAAGCTCCTTTGCACATTATAAGCCATTTTCTTTGTTTTGGTAGACAGTTACCACCAACAATATACTATCCTTTTTACAACCAATGATGTCATTGGCCATGTCTCTGCCTTTGATGTGGGCTCGAAATCCAAACCTGCATGTCTCCCTGCACTTCATGGCTGATTTAATCAGCCTTCAAGTGCCTCTAACAACCTGTCATCACGCAGAACGGGGAGAGTCCAGTGTGAGGCCAAATATACTACTAAACAGGGGTAAAACACGAAAAATAAAGGGCACACCAGGGACACTATAACAATAGAGGGCCCTAGGACTAGTGAGAGGAAAGATTGACACCTCCTTCCCTTACCTGCCGCTGTACCCTGCACTCCTTGCCAGTTCCTATACAGGTTCCTCACCTGTTGCCAAACAGGAACTTGAAGCCCGGAAAAGACCCTACAATAGTCCCTGGCTAAGGAGTGGGCAGGTGAAGGACGCTAGCCCAACCACTATACTAGAACAACACACCAGGGAAGGAAGACAGATAGGAGGAAACACTGCAACAGACTGCTGCAGTCAGCAGCAAGACTGCAGTAACCAAAGCAACTCCAACAGGGGGTTTTCAGCAACTCCTTACACTTCCTGACTCAGCATCCAAATGGTAGCGAGAATAACCGACACCCTCTGATGGTAACAGAGGGTATAAGAAGGGGTTGGGAGTGGTCCAAAACCAGAAACACCTGAGCTGGTAATTAGTGTGATTGCTGGCAAGGAATACTGACATTAACCCTACACCTGCCGAAAAAAAGAAAACATGTTTATTATTGTGAGTCAAAAATGGAAAATGACTCTCGAGTCCTGAATAGAGTTGAGCGCGGTTCGCGGTTCTCCAGTTCTAGGCTCGAGTGATTTTGGGGGCTGTTCCAGATCGAACTAGAACTCGAGCTTTTTGCAAAAGCTCGATAGTTCTAGATACGTTCGAGAACGGTTCTAGAAGCAAAAAAAACGGCTAATTCATAGCTGGCTTTCCGCTGTAATAGTGTAAGTCACTCTGTGACTCACACTAGTATGACATTTCAGTGTATAGTGTGCGGGAACAGTGCATTCAGATCACTGCTGTATGTATAATGGCGATCGCCATTTTTTTTTTTTTTCCTTGTCTTCCTTCCCTAAGCGCGCGCGTGTAGTGTGGAGGGCCAGCATGTCAGCCAATCCCAGACACACACACAGCTAAGTGGACTTTTAGCCAGAGAAGCAACGGCATGTGTGATAGGATGTCCATGTCACATGTCCCTGCATTATAAAAACGGACATTTTCCTCCAGCACGCCATTATCTGCCTTCTGCGTCCTTGGTGTCAGACATCACTGGCGCAGCTCCTATCGCCGATACAGCTGTATTACGCTCCATACACAGCGCTGTACAGCATAGGGATAGCACTTTCTATCAGTCCTTTTAAGGGCTCATACCGGCAGGGTCAGAGCCATAGGTGACAGGTCCTGAAAACAGAGTTTAACAGCTACACAAGATGACAGCGTCTGTGTAGCTAAGGTCAGGGATTTCCTCGCTGCATTTCCCCATTAGGAGGGATAGAAAGGCAGGCTTCCATTCCTCTACCCAGAGACCCACAACCCTGCCATTGTACCCTCCTGCCCTTTGCACACTCCAACTCATTGTTACTAAGCCATTATACTAGCAAACACTGAGTGAACTTAGTGGCATCCTTAACGTGGCTGTTGGACTGCTGTATTGCCCCAGTAGTGCACAGATATTTGCAGCACGTCTGCCTGCATTGCACACTCAAACTCATTGTTACTAAGCCATTATACTAGCAAACACTGAGTGAACTTAGTGGCATACAAGAAGTGGCTTTTGTACTCCATTAGTGCCCCACTGGTGCAAATCTATGTACAGCACCTGTGCAGGACACCCTCCTGCTCTGTTTTTAATAAGCTATAATGATAGCAAAAAATACTGCGATTTAGTGGCATCATAGAACTGGATGTTGTATTCCATTATTGTCCCACTGGTGCCAAGCTATTTCTAGCACCTGTGCAGGACACCCTCCTGCTCTGTTTTTAATAAGCTATAATGATAGCAAAAAATACTGCCATTTAGTGGCATCATAGAACTAGATGTTGTATTTCATTATTGTCCAACTGGTGCCAAGCTATTTCTAGCACCTGTGCAGGACACCCTCCTGCTCTGTTTTTAATAAGCTATATTGATAGCAAAAAATACTGCCATTTAGTGGCATCATAGAACTGGATGTTGTATTCCATTATTGTCCCACTGGTGCCAAGCTACAGTTAGGTCCAGAAATATTTGGACAGTGACACAATTTTCGCGAGTTGGGCTCTGCATGCCACCACATCCATCTGTACTATGAAGCGCCGTCCGATCAACTTTGCGGCATTTGGCTGAATCTGGGCTGAAAGTATATCCCGGTACACTTCAGAATTCATTCGGCTACTCTTGTCTGCTGTTATGTCATCAATAAACACAAGTGACCCAGTGCCATTGAAAGCCATGCATGCCCATGCCATCACGTTGCCTCCACCATGTTTTACAGGAGATGTGGTGTGCCTTGGATCATGTGCCGTTCCCTTTCTTCTCCAAACTTTTTTCTTCCCATCATTCTGGTACAGGTTGATCTTTGTCTCATCTGTCCATAGAATACTTTTCCAGAACTGAGCTGGCTTCATGAGGTGTTTTTCAGCAAATTTAACTCTGGCCTGTCTATTTTTGGAATTGATGAATGGTTTGCATCTAGATGTGAACCCTTTGTATTTACTTTCATGGAGTCTTCTCTTTACTGTTGACTTAGAGACAGATACACCTACTTCACTGAGAGTGTTCTGGACTTCAGTTGATGTTGTGAACGAGTTCTTCTTCACCAAAGAAAGTATGCGGCGATCATCCATCATTGTTGTCATCCGTGGACGCCCAGGTCTTTTTGAGTTCCCAAGCTCACCAGTCAATTCCTTGTTCTCAGAATGTACCCGACTGTTGATTTTGCTACTCCAAGCATGTCTGCTATCTCTCTGATGGATTTTTTCTTTTTTTTCAGCCTCAGGATGTTCTGCTTCACCTCAATTGAGAGTTCATTAGACCGCATGTTGTCTGGTCACAGCAACAACTTCCAAATGCAAAACCACACACCTGTAATCAACCCCAGACCTTTTAACTACTTCATTGATTACAGGTTAACGAGGGAGATGCCTTCAGAGTCAATTGCAGCCCTTAGAGTCCCTTGTCCAATTACTTTTGGTCCCTTGAAAAAGAGGAGGCTATGCATTACAGAGCTATGATTCCTAAACCCTTTCTCCGATTTGGATGTGAAAACTCTCATATTGCAGCTGGGAGTGTGCACTTTCAGCCCATATTATATATATAATTGTATTTCTGAACATGTTTTTGTAAACAGCTAAAATAACAAAACTTGTGTCACTGTCCAAATATTTCTGGACCTAACTGTATTTCTAGCACCTGTGCAGGACACCCTCATGCACATTTTGCTACGCTAATGTTATAGCAAACTCAGGGAATTCATTGCTGCATTTGATAATTCGGAGGGATAGAAAGTGAGGCTTTCTTTAGCTTTTCCTTCTGTTCATAGACAGCATCTCCAAGTACACACCCGAAGAGCAATTTCTCCTCCACGTCTAAGTGTGGAGAGGCAGCTAGTGCGCATGCGTGTGCCGATTTACCCCAGCTGCAGCCTAACTACAGTGTTTCGCCTAGTGAGTATGCTCAGCCTGACTGTGCCATTCCTGAGGCTAAGTCTTCATTTCGGGATACCTTGCATGCTCCCACACTTAGTGTGAAAAGCCTCTTTGCACAGGTACTTGCATTCCGTGCCGGGTCTAAGTCCTGTTTTGTGCCGAGACACCATGCTAAAGCTGATAGTCTTTTTTCAGAGACTCTATTTCATGCAACTGACCATGCTCAGGCACTTACTGCATCAGAAACTAGGTCCGGTAATGAACTCTTTGGCCCTGCCCCTGATGTGGGGGGGCCCATATAGACCACAGGGCATCAGGTGTCCTGACGATGTGGCCAGGCCACTCCCAAATGGCTTGCAGAGGCCCGCCCCTATGACTCGTCACCTCATTATTGATGGTCAGACGATGACTGGTGAGGTGTTTGTGTCGTGGCAGCCATGAGGTCATTATTGAAATTGCGGTTCCAAATAGGACGCTAGTTATGCCACTCATGACGTGTCACTCTGCTTTTGTCTCCAGGAGGTGCATTGCGGTCCACCCTGGTTTGGGGCGGACCCAGGTTATAAAACGGGCTGGAGCCAACAAGGAGGTGCGCAGTCTTCTATTATGCTCCGAAAGAGCACACCTCCATGTGTTGAACCCATTGCGGCTTTAGGCCAGAGGTAGGCAGGGATAGGGCGTCGATGCAGGCCACCACCACAGTTGGTAACGCAGAACGGTTAAGACCAGCTCCTGTCCTACAAGTCCTGCTTGTGCAGCCCAGTGGCATTAACAGGCCTGCTGCTGCTGATGCGCCTGCTGTCCACAGGTGTGGCCCCAATGCACACGGTCAGCGTACTGAATGGCCCCTGTGATGTTAACAGGGAGTTCCTGGGCTGGGTGGGCATGTGGACCCTGTGACGCTAACAGGGCTCCCAATCTCCAGATCCGAGTGGCGTCTAACTCGGTTCAGGCTACTATTAGTTTCATAGCAACACAGATCTGTATCCTCCACCTAACCTTCCAGTTGCCAACCTCTCCTTTTCCATCTGGGAGCACGGTGGACATTGACTGCTGATGGGGATATATACCTTTCTCTTTCTTTTCTTATTAATTTTCGTTATATAGCAGTAACATAGTATATACCACCTTATCCAAATTTGCCAGTCCCACCGTAACAGATGGTGTTTCTTCATCAAATGTTACTTTTGCTTAACCACCAAACCCACGGACAAAAACTTTTTTCCCCTTTCCAACACACCCGTTCCCCTTTCCACCAGCATTTGTCCTTTTTCAACTCATTTGGTATATGACCAAAAGTGCAACTCTGCAGGGACACCGTACTCAATGGTATCTCAGCACAGCAGCCAGCCCTCGGTCCCTCAGATGTGGACAAGTAAAAGACCATTTCCTCCTATCCATGACAAAGCGTTGAGATTCACTCTGTGCAGCACTGGTGTTTAGTGGAAAAGCAGATCTAAGATTGCGTACCACCTTCTGCAGATACTCCTGTATATGTGCGTCCCTTTCTATGGCAGGAATTATTTCGCCAAATTTTTTCTTGTACCGGGGATCTAACAGTGTGGCAACCCAGTAGTTAGCATTACTTCGAATTCGTACAATCCGAGGGTCATGTTGTAGGTAGTGCAGCAAGAAGGCGCTCATGTGTCTTGTGCATCCAGGAGGACCAAGTCCTTGGTGTGTTGGTGGAAGAGAGGTGAGAATTGTGCCTCCTTCCTCTGCCCTCTCCCCCCAACCTCGCACAACCGAAATGTGAGTAAGCTCTCACTCATCTGCTGAGTCTTCCATGCCCATCGCCAGTTCGTCCTCCATTTCTTCATGGGCTCCTGCACCTTCCTCAACAATTTTTGCTGATACTATGCGCCCTTGTTAATCCCTATCCCCCACCATGACTGCCGCCTAGGTGCCGCTCAACGTATGGACCTTGTACATCTTATTATCCCTTCTGCATATGACTCCTCCTGTACTTCCTCCCCTTCCTCTTGGACCAACACCTGACTCCGAATAATGCTTACAGTGTGCTCCATCTTGTAGATGACCAGAATTGTCACGCTGAGAATGGCATCGCTAGTGCTAAACATCTTCGTCGACATTTGTAAACTGTGTAGAAGGGTGCATAGGTCCTTGATCTGACACCACTCCAGCAGCGTGATCTGCACCACCTCTGGATCAAGTTAGCCCAGGGTATACATCATACCGTATTTCAGCAGGGCTCTGCGGTGCTGCCACAGACGCTGCAACATGTGCAGATTCCAATTCCTGCGTGTCGGAACATCGCATTTCCGGCGTTTAACCGCCAGACCCTAAGACTTCAGAAGCGATGAAAGTTGTTGAGCTGCTGGGTGCGAAGGATGAAAGTGAGCACATAGCAGCGTGCCCGCTGCACAAGGCCATGTAGGCCGGGATGGTATTTTAAAAATTGCTGGAGAATCAGATTCAACACATGAGCCATACAAGGAACGTGTGTCACATTGCCCTGTCGAAGGGCCGCAGACAGGTTTGCATCATTGCCGCACACGGCTGTTAAGTCACCAACGTAGTCCACTCAATCAATTTGTACTCCGGTCGCCAGGTGACAACGTGTTCCTTTCGTGCATAGTGCTGATGATGGGAAAGGAGTCGATGCCAGCGGCGCAGGTGGACGCAGGTTATGGTCACCCACTGGGTTGCGTTACCTTGACAGATACAGAACCACAGGCTGACTGTAGGTGGTGGGTATCTCACAGATGATGTACCATCATTCAGCTACAACCAATGGGAAGACACCACACCCTTTTTTAGGCCCCTCCTGTCTGCAGACCACTGCCAGACAAAGCTATGAACCTTTTGTTACTGTTACCCCCAGTTCAGTTTTATGAGTTTGTGTGCTTGTTACCTGACTACTTTTCCTGCTTGCTGTTTATGTACCTCGTTGGCCGATCCGCATTTCACCCCTGCTTGTTTTCTGATTAAGTCCTGGCCATCCCATTCTGTTCCTCTTCCTCAATTAATGTTTTTGACCCTGCATGACTACTATTCTCTGGAACTGCAGCCTTCCACAGGTATTGATCAACTTGGGCCCTGTGTAATTCCAAATCACTGTATAGGGTGTGAGGTAGCAGCGTTGCTTGGGCAAAAACGTGAGGCAGTGAGGCAGCAGCGTGTTCACACCAACAGTCTATTTATTGTTGCAGCATAAATAGATCCAATTTCCCACTGTCAAAGTCTCTTCCGGATCACAGCCGGTGCATATAGACAAATTCTTTGCATCAAAAAGTCTTGTTACCTTAGGACCCCGTTAACCGCAGGGATCTGTGTAAGGTTCTCCTAGGCTCACACTCTTGGCCTGTGTTCACTCCACACAGAGCCAGCCCAGCTCACACAGCATGTGTTAGCTTCACCAAGCCAGGCTCTCAACTGAGACACACCCTGCTGTGCTCTGCATGATTTAAACGAAAATGCCGGACATGAGGATTGCTACAAAACCTGGACTGGGAGGAGGGATCTGTCTCCCTGTTACCCTTTGTGCTATACTCCCAGTAATAGCTATAGCAAACTCAGAGGGTTTCCAGACACATTCTGGGGGACACATAGCGGTCTTCAAATATTACCCCTGTCACTGCCTCACAAGGGGTTAAAGGGTTTCAGGGTTCTGGGTGTCCAGCTTGGTGAGTGGCTTGCCTCTAGCCTATCCTTTACTGCCCATCTGAGTGTGTCGATCCAGGCAGGCGTTACACCGTGCCCTGGTCAGAAGGCCATGTAGGCCGGGATAGTGTTTTAAAAATTGCTGGACAACCAGGTTCAACACGTGAGCCATACAAGGCACGTGTTCCACATTGCTCTGAAGAAGGGTCGCAGACTGGTTTGCATCATTGTCGCACCCGACCTTCCCTGGCTGCTGGTTGAGTGGAGACAACCATTGATGAAACTCGGTCTCACTCTCCAGAGCTAACCGTCCACAATTCCTCAGCGGTGTCTCACATTTCCCCTACATTTCAAAGTAAACATTTGACCGCCTGATGGCCTTGAGCTGTGCTGCCAGCATAGTAAGGAGGTGTGTGGGATTCCTTGGGCGCAGTTACAAGGAAGGGTGGACTGACCACACAGGGTTTGGGGCGAGGTGGAGGACCCACACGAGGTTGAGGAGGCAGAAGCAGTGGAGGAACTTGTACATACAGAGGAAGGATTGACACACAAGTCGTGGGGACGGCAAGACTTGTACAGCAAACCCTTCTCCATCTCTCACCATGGTTACCCAGTGCCCAGTCAGCAACATGTAACTCCCCTGTCCATGCTTACTGGTCCAAGTATCTGTGTTGAAATGCACCCTGTCACACACAGAGTTTCTCAAGGAATCGGTGAGGTTGTGTGCGACCTACTGTGGTAGCGCGGGCACGCCTTTCTTGGAGAAAGAGTGACGACTGGCCATCGGCTCTTGGGGCACTGCAATGGGCATAAGGTCTCGAAAATTCTCGGTCTCAAAAGGGTTGTAAAAGCAGCCTTTCTGTTGCCAACAAGTTGCAGATTATGAAACTCAACCTCTTAGGCATGTCATGCCCTTCGAAAATCATGTAAAACACAGCGAGGGGACTCCAAACACAGTCTCCCTTGTTGCCACTAATTGGGCCACACACACCCCACTTGACTGGCATCAGTTGACCCCCCTTTTGAAAAAGAAAAAGATGCTTTGCATGAAGCACTCTCAAAAATACGCGTGCCTTTCCCGTCCCCTGGCTGACCCAGGGGAAGACAAGTCCTCTGAGAGCCATGATTTGTTCATTTTGGTTCTTTTAGAAACACAGCGAGGGGACTCCAACCACAGTCTCCCTCGTTGCCACTAATTGGGCCACACACACCCCACTTGACTGGCATCAGTTGACCCCCCTTTTGAAAAAGAAAAAGATGCTTTGCATGAAGCACTCTCAAAAATACGCATGCCTTTCCCGTCCCCTGGCTGACCCAGGGGAAGACAAGTCTTCTGAGAGCCATGATTTGTTCATTTTGGTTCTTTTAGAAACACAGCGAGGGGACTCCAACCACAGTCTCCCTCGTTTCCACTAATTGGGCCACACACACCCCACTTGACTGGCATCACTTGATCCCCCTTTTCAAAATGAAACAGATGCTTTGCATGAAGCACTCTCAAAAATACGCGTGCCTTTCCCGTCCCCTGGCTGACCCAGGGGAAGAAAAGTCCTTTGAGAGCCATGTCCACATTGTCAGTGGACAGACGTGTGTGCTTATCTGCCGGCAAACCCCCAGCAGCACTGAAGACAGGTTCCGAGAGAACGCTGGCTGCAAGACACGACAAGATCCCCAAGGCGTATGTGGCAAGCTCAGGCAATTTATCCAGATTGGAAGCCTAAAATGAGCAGGGCTCAAGTTGCACAGTAATGGCATCGATGTTTCCTTGCATATACTCATATATCTGTGTGTCCTCCTCTTTTTCCTTGTCGAGCTCTTTTGTTTTCGCATGAGTATATGTCCTTGTCACTTTCCCATGTGTTTGTGTTGTGTTGTGAGTTGTTTGTCACCTTTTGGACACCTTTGAGGGTGTTTTCTAGGTGTTTTTATGTGTTTGTGAATGCCTGCCATTGGTTCCTATGCGGTTCGAGTTCGGTTCGTCGAACGTTCGACGAACCGAACTCGAACGAGACGTCCGTTCGACGAACCGACCTCGAGCCGAACCGGGACCGGTTCGCTCATCTCTAGTCCTGAATCTGTCACTTGTCTCATAATGCAGAGAGACAGCCATGACACTGCCATGGATGGATTATAGATCCACCCCTGTCTGTCAACCAGTGAAATGATGCTGTGAATTACTGAGAGTGGCATTTAAACGTGCTAACAGAAAGCAATTCATGTGGCAGAATAAAGGTGTCATTCAAAAGTACACTCCCTGACAGAAGTTCTGTCGCTTATCCATGTTATGTAAATAAAAGCTTATAACCTGACTTTAAATTCATCCATTGGTATTATAAAGTACTCTTTTGAAAGCTGAAACCCTCCCAAATTTAGTTTAGGTTATGAAAATGAAGTTGCTGCAAAGCTGAAATATTGATCATTTAATGAACACAGAAAGGTCAGATTTTGGCAAGACAAAAGTTTTGCCGCCTTGTCATATAATGCACCCAATCCTAGTTTGCATCCTCACCTGTGCTCACTAAATGATCGGCTAATTAGTGGGTGTGTATAAAAAGAAACCCAGCACCCCAGACCTTCACTTGAACTGCAACTTGACCTCTGACAACATGCCAAAAATCCACCCTGTGACCAAAGCCTTGATTATCAAGAGGCTGAAGACCAGATCCTCTGCAGAGGTGGATGGCACCTTTAATATGTCTCAGCGTCAAGTACAAAGAATTAAAAAAAGATTTGAAGAGATTGGAAATGTTTTTGACAAGCCCAGGTCCGGCAGACCCTGCAAGACAACTGCTCAGGAGGAACGTTTGTTGGTTAGAAAATCCAAAGCCAGCCCCTCTTCCACTGCAGCAGAGCTCCAACAGGCCTGGTCACCTCAAGTCCCTGTGTCAACTAGAACAGTTTGTAGGATTCTGTCTCGAAATGGCCTCCATGATCAAATCAGTGCCCAGAAGCCAGCACTAAATAAAAGGCAATTAAAAAACCATGTGGCATTTGCCTAGTCCCACAGCCTGCTAAACAGATGGCACTGGAAAAGTGGCAGAAGGTGGATTTCTCTGATGAATCTTCAGTTGAATTAAACCACAGCCACCGCAAATACTGCATGACAAATACTGGAGCCCGTATGGCTCCGAAATGCACCCAGAAAACAGTTAGGTTTAGTGGTGGAAAGATCATGGTCTGGGGTTACATTCAGTATGGGGGTGTGTGAAACATTTGCAAGGTGGAAGGCAATATCAATAGCCTAAAATATCAAGAAGTATTAGCTACCTCTTACATTCCCAACCATAAAAGGGGTCACATTCTGCAGCAGGATGGTGCTCCATCTCATACATCTAAATCTACAACAAAGTTCCTCCTGGCAAAGAAGATCAAGGTGCTCAAGGACTGGCCAGCCCAGTCACCAGACATGAACATCATTGAGCATGTTTGGGGTAGGATGAAAGAGGAAGCTTGGAAGACAAAACCAAAGAATCTAGATGAACTCTTGGAGGCACGTAAGACTGCATTCTTTGCTATTCCTGATGACTTCAATAAATTGTATGAATCATTGGTGAACCGCATGGATGCAGTCCTTAACGCTCATGGAAGTCACACAAAATATTAAATATGGCTCTAATAGCACCACAACTTCATTCACCAATGTTATGTAACATATCTTTGTATTAAAAGTTAATTATTTGTTTGAATTTTACATTACTTTCTGTGGGCCACAAAACTTTTGTCTTGCTAAAATCTGACCTTTCTGTGTTCATTAAATGATCAATATTTCAGCTTTGCAGCAACTTTATTTTCATAACCTAAACCAAATTTGGGAGGGTTTCAGCTTTCAAAAGAGTAATTTATAAAACCAATGGATGAATTTAAAGTCGGGTTATAAGCTTTTATTTACATAACCTGGATAAGCGACAGAACTTCTGTCAGGGAGTGTGCAACTTGTTCCACAAAAAACAAGCACTCATACTGCTATATTGACGGGGAAGAAACATTATGGCTCTTGGAGGAATGGGAGAAAAAAATATAAGTGAAAAATGGAAAATCTACCAGGGGGTTGAAGGGGCTATACAAAGTTTATCCTTAATACGGTAACCAGTGGCATGCTAGCCCCAGCAGAATCCTCCCATATTTTTGTTATTCTTTTATACGTTGGGGTGTGATAGGGAGATCCTCATCTCTATCTTCTCTATGAGAAGACAGGACAACATCTGTTTAAAAACCCAACACACATTCTGCAATCAGCATCTCTGAGACAATCGACGGCAAATTAGTAAAATGTTACACTCCTTTTATCTGCCACTTTTAAGGAATTTTGATATTTAACAAAAAATGAAAGCACAGTGATTATATACATTTTGGTTGTTTTTTGGTTTTGTTTTTCATTTTTTACTGCATTTCAATTAGCATCACTGTGAAACTTTTAGCTTATATTTCATGTACAGTATATGAACCAGAGTATTAACATGTCTAATGCTACACTTATTTTTTTTTCCAAATGTAGAATTACTGAATATTAAGTAGTAGTGCATTATATTATCATATTAAAATATAAAAAGCTGAGATATAACATTTAACAACTGTGCTCAGCAGGGATTCTCTAGTCATATGAAAAGGTCAACAGAATATTTTTGGGGAAAAAAAGTAAAAGAGCCTGAAGGTTTTCAACACATTAAGTTGTTGCAACAAAAGGTCAAGGTTATTATGTGTTTTATGTAATCTTCATCTTGAAAATATCAGCATAAGGATTCAATCACTGAGGACTCACTCCACTTATACTCAGATGTCAATGAATGTCATACAGTACATGAGATGTTGACAAGGACCTGATGAATTTTTAGATGCTTGTAAAAAATGTAAAAGAAAAAAAAGGGAATTGAATGTTGAAACCTAGTTTGAACCATTCTACACAAGTAAAAATTATTAGAGTATGGGATGGCATCTTCCTGTCACAAGTGTGTCATGGCCTGATGTAATCTCAGGGGGGACCAGAAGGTCACCGTGTATTGATGATCACAGATCTGCTTTAGCGCCCGCTCATTGTTTACCCTGAGTTGGAGCATATTTAATTTTCGCTGGCACTGAAGGGGTTAAGGTGCATTTCTATCCTGCATTTATACACCATTTTCACATATATGTGATGTTTTGATCACCTGTTATTGCATTTTAATGCAAGGTTGCGGCAACCAAAACAATGTAATTTTAGAGTTTGGAATTGTTTTCTCGCTACGCCATATACCACTCAGTTTAATTGATTTTATACTTTGATAGATCGGGCATTTTTGAATGCGGTGATACCAAATATATGTATTTTATTATATTATTATTGTTTTATTTTCGATGAGGCAAAAGGGGGTGATTTGAACTTTTAGGTTTTCTTATTTTAAAAATATTTAAAAACTTATTTTTACTTTTTTTATTTGATTTTACTACTTTATGATTACACTGTATAATTGCTTCTGCTAATCAGAGTGATGCTTCAGCATTGCTCTAATCAGCAGAAATGCTGTGTTCTTGTGATTGCTGGCGCTCTGCCAGCATTCACAGGAAGTGAGTCATGACAGTGACAGTATTCATCATCTGACCCGCGCTGCCATGCCAACCCATTGATGCCCCTTGATTGCGTTGATGGCGGCAGGGAACAGCATGGTCCCAACCAGAGCACATTAGATTGTGCTGTCAGAATTTGAGAGCCAGAACAAAGTGGTTAAAAGGAGCCTGTTAACTTCACAAATCTGCTGATCAAATTAGCAGACATGTGCGAGGATTACAAACATGGGACTTGGTCATGAACGGGTTAAAAGTCATCATTAACCCTTTAACAAGTTTTGCCACGTGATTTAGTGCTACGCTCCTGTCCCTAATATGGCATCTACTACACATCAGGCTTTGCAAGTAGCCTGGTGTGTTTCAATATTATAAACTGCCTTTACCTATTAATGGGTTTGGACTCACACTGGAACTTTGGTTTTGATGGAGACTAATCCTGTTATGAGAGTCTGAGCTGGAGTTGGTTTATTGTGCCGCATCGTGGTTTCTGTTGAATTTCGGAGTCCTGTTTGTGACCTGCCCTGGGTTCTTGGAGCTTTGGTCTTGTGGCCACCTTCAGTTTGGAGGTTGTAAGATGTCTATTTACTGCAGAGAGTCATCTGCCTTTTGCCCCCTGACGAAGGTTACATACCGAAATGCGCATTGGGCGCAGTCCACTGCAGTTGCTCATATCCAGGTAATATGTAAATCTTGTCTTACCTTGCATTACTCTGCCCAAATTTGATCTAGCTCTCGGGTCTATGGATTTCATCCATAGCTCTTATATATGTCTCAGTGCACTATATGGGTATTAAATGGATGCTCTTTTGACTGGGTTAAATGACTCACATTGTGTGCTTCCTGACCAGTGTTAGCGCGATATATGCTACATCAACTCTTTGCACTATAAACATCAGGTCCTTTTCCCTTTTTTCCATCTCTCCAATTCTTATATTATAGACTGAATACTGTATAGTACATCTTGCACTGAAGATATCTAAACTACCTATATTAGGTGTCTCTTAGCTGCTTTTTCTTCTTTATGTTTATTATCTTAACAGCAGCATTAAATACATTATATGTAGGAGATACACCTTATATTAAGGGTTGTTCTTCTCTGTGAGTATGCCAGTACTAGTAATTTTCTTTTTGGGCGTATTCTGCAATGTTTGACTTTATATATATATCCTTATGACTATGTATTGTTCAGCATGCCAATATTTGCATCTAATTTTTGCTAACTGCAGTGATGTACACCGTTTTTCTGACCCCCTTCACTATTCTGCACTAATAAAAATGTATTTGGACCTACTTGATCGCCTCCTTGTGTGTTTATTGAAGTCTGTTAAGTAAACTATTATTTTTGCATTTTACTTTCTTGTTCTGTATGTTACATATGGCTGTACTGACGTCCATCCGGACCAGCTGGCTTAGAGGATCCACAACCATGGCATGAGTCCAAATAATGTAACACTTAGTATAAGAAGACAAACCAGAAACTCCATTTGCAGACATGCATTTTAGGATGTTCCCCTTCCTCCAATGAAAGCATGATATCTAATTTGGCTAATGATGGGCAAGCGTGCTTGGCACTGCTTGGTACTTGATCGAGCATTGGGGTGCTCAGGTACTCATGGTGCTTAGCCGAGTATTGCAGATGCTCTAATGTGTCATTCATGAAACACAAAGCACAGGCTCACTTTAGTGAATAATGCTTACATGCACCCCAGAGAGAGACACTTGCAGTCTCTGAATGGCTGTCACTTGTCACTGGGTATAAAAACAACATTTTCAAATGTAGTGCAAAAGAAAAAAATCTGCCCTCCATCACCCGGAAATGTTCTATTTATGGCTGGCAGTATGTGGGCGGATAGCTGAACAGGCCAATCACTGACTTTCATTATATTCATCCGAGCTTGTCCATGCATCTGACCATTTCTAATCGAGTAACGAACACTTGAACATCATAGTGTTCACTCATCATTTCGAGCACTGAGCATTGTACTGCATTCCCATCATTACATTTTGAAATATTAGAGGCCTCTGACTGGGTGTCTAACGGGGACCATTTTTCTATGTGTAGAGTGACATGCCTGACATGCCGATGTAAAGAGAGTTATAGACTATGCAATGCTCCTCTGTGAAATTAAATTTGCAAACAGCCTCTTCAGACAATTTGGTCCCTGGTGCCATCTACTGGAGGTAACAATCCTCAAATTCAATTTGACTCTTTAATGAGCATGGCCCCATGACTTAGGATAAGAAGCCAAATGAGAAACTCAATTTTCAGACACTTGAATCAGGATGTTGCCCCTTTTCAGAGCAAATCAGGAAATCTGATATGACTAGATAAGAGACCTCTGACTGGGGGTCTAAGGGGAAATGTTTCTCCTTATAGAAAGTGATATTAATGACATGCCAGTGTAAGGAGATTTATAGGCCATGCAAATTTTCTTCTAGATAGTACCAGATATCAAATCCTCTTCCTTCTGAAGAGGCTATTTCTATGTTTCATTTCCCAGTGGAGCATTGCATGGGTTATAAGTCTCCTTATACTGGGATATGAGGTATAACTCTCCGCAGGAAGAAATTTTGGCCCTGAGGCTATTAGTTCTAAAAAGTATTTCTCAAATATTGGGTAAGACCACTCTGTCCAATTATTTCAAAATTACCTCTTGCATACACTTGTATGCAATTTCTTTTTTTTAAGACAAGGATCCCCCAGCAGAATAAAGTTTCTATTCCTGTAGATATCAACTCAACAATGTGACATGTGAACTGTCATTAGAATGGAAAAGTGAATACTCACAGGACTGCATGGCTATCCTAACTGTTCCTAAAACGTGTGCTTCAAATCTCATTGGTATTTATTACTTCAGTTATGGCAGGTTGATATTTCCTGTAAAACAGCAAAGAAATGGGACAAAAAAAATTAAATTTCTTATCAATGCTAACTACAATAAATAAGAATAAGACACATTGACAGTTTTTGTATCATCATTATGGAATGTCACAAGTACAACTACTTATCTAGTTGTTCCTTTCTAAATATTAATGTTGATGTTACTTTGATATTAAAAGGCAAACACTATATAGGAATTTGGAACTGTTTAAACTATGTTTTAAAAAATGAGACAATTAGAGCACAAATTGGCCAATTCATGAGAGCCCAACAGCCAGTGAAGGCATATCTCTTTGTTGACCCTAACTTAGTATGCAGGGGTGGAATAATCATGGTCGCAGGGATCACAACCGGGCCCGCAGGTGCAGGGGGCCCGCTGGCCTCAGCCCCTGCTTCAGCTGGATGTGCTTCCGAAGCTGCACATCCAGCGGAAATGCATCACAATGCAGCAACCCATTGGGTCAGAACAGAAGAATTTGGGATCTTAGAGCACTGGGCTGATTTTTCATTGGGGTACACTCTGTATTCTGCAGATAAATTGCACCTCAATGGAAAGGAGTCTGCTCTGCTGGAGGAAAGAATTCTAGCAGAGATGGTGGTGTATTTAAACTAGTGATGAAAAGGAAAGACATTGGAGAAATGAAAAGGGTAACTAGTTAGACAGGAATCAGATTTTATTGGAAGAAGGAAAATAGTCTGCGAGAGCAAAAATTAGGGAGATGCATACAAATAGTGAGGATAAATGAGTCCAAAAAATTTCAGATATTAGCTTTTCTGAAATTAAATGTAGGAAGTGGGAAGTCTACATTTACCAATACCAGGAGTCTAGCAAACAAAACGGGAGAGCTTGAAGTCTTGTTGCTGGACACAGATTGATGTTCCTGAGACATGCTTGGACTCTACCCATGGTAGAACTGTAAATTATCCTAGCTTAACACAATTTTGCAAAGGCAAAGCAAATAGGAAACTAGTAGTATATCTCTATGCTAGGAGTAATATAAAGTGATAGTGAGAACGCTTTAACCCCTATGGTAAAACTGATGTGTTGGTGTGGTGCCTTAGGTTGGTATGAGTTCGTAGATACCAAATATGTATAGGTTTACTTTTATCTAAGGGGTTAAAAAAAATCAGAAGTTTGTCCAAAAAAATGTCGCACTTTTTACGCCAATTTCCACGACCTGTAGCGTTCTCATTTTTTGAGATCTGGAGCTTAGGGATGGCTAATTTTTTTGTTTCTTGAGCTGATGTATTTAATGATACCATATTTGCGCAGATGCTACTTTTTGATCGTCTGTTATTGCATTTTGCGCAAAATTTGTGAGTACCAAAAAACATAATTGTGATATTTAAAATTTGTTACCGCTACGCCGCTTATTTATCATGTTAATTGATTTTATATTTTGACAGACTGGGCATTTCTGAGTGTGGCAATACAAAATATGTGTTTTTATATTTTTTAACCATTTAATTTTTAATATGGCGAAAAGTGGGTGATTTGAACTTTTAGGGTTTTTTCTTTTATTTTATTAGTTCCCCTAGAGGTCTATAAGGATCAGCAGTCTGATCGCTGATTCATTTCTGTTGATCAGCGCTACACAGAAATTAAGAAATTAACTATCAGGCAGCCAAGACAAATCTCAATAAGTTTTTTTAATTTATAAATACAAAAATACAAGGTCTGTGAAGGTAGATCCCCAAATTAATTGTCACAGGGAGTTGGTCAATGACAATCAAAAGAAGGCAGTACTGCTAAATAGTTTATTCAGCTTTGTATATACCGAAGAAGAAAGCGTGACTGATGTAATGAATCCCAGTGCTCTTAATACGTCAACTAATGTACTCAGTTGGCTAAGTGAAGATATGGTCTAAGCTAAGTTAAATAAAATCAATGCAAACAATGTTCTATGCCCAGATGGGCTGCATCCAAGAGTTCTTAAGGAATTCAGCTCAGTGCCCATGTACATCATTTTTAGACATTCTCTAGTGAGTGGTACTGTGCTTCTCTACTGGCATATTTTCAAAAAAGCTTTAGGTCTTTTCCCAGATGATTAAAGAGCAATAAACTTATCATCCATTGTGGTAAAAAAAAAAAAAATGTTTGATGGGCCTGTAAGGGATTATATACAAAAGTATGTGGTATCAAGTAATGTTATGAGTGAAAGCCAGCACAGATTTAGGTGCAAAGGACAGATGCTATCAAACTAACCTGAAAAGTTTTTACGAAGACGTGATTTCAAACCTGGGAGGTCTGATGGTGGGACACATTGATGCGTTCAACCACAGGTCCTCTATGCGTTCCACCTCAGGTCCTCTATGCGTTTCACCATAGTTTCTCGGGCTCCACTGCACTGTGTCAAATGGATCCTCTGCCGACCGGAAGCAATCAGTATCGCCGGATGTGGTGAGTGTGTGTGTGCGATTGTGTGTGCAATTTGATATGTGTGTGAGTGTATGTATGCGCCATCTGATGTATGTGAGTGTTGGACAGAAGCAGGGGAGGAGCATATGGAGCACACCTGCTGGTAGCGCCCACCGAAGATCACAGGAGGAACTGGGAGCGACACAGACGCCTGGGGTCTAGTAAATATAATTCTCCTGTGGAGGGGGGGTATGCATTTTGGGGGAGGGATTAAACTATCCCTCAACCGTGTTTCCCTGATAAGCACTACCCCGAAAATAAGCCCTAGCACATTTTTTGGGGAAAAAAATAATAAGACAGTGGTAGATGCCCAATGGATAAATTAAGGTATATAGGCTTAAAATGTAAGTTAAGTCCTTATGGTGACTGACTGCTATGGTGAATGGTTTCTGGATATAAGTTGTGTGCACCAAGGTACAGCATTGTGTCCACTATTATTTAACTTCTTCAATTTTTTCAATTCTAACCAGTGTCTTTTTACAGTGGAATAACCCTGGAACGCTTCAATGGATCCCAGTGATTCTGAGACTGTTTTTAGTGACATATTGTACTTCATGATAGTGGTAAATTTAGGATGTTTTTTTATTTATTTGTAAAAACAATGAAAATTTGGCAAAAATTTGGCAATTTAAATATTTATGCCTTTTATCCAAGAGTTAAGTCTAGAGATGAGCAAGCCTCTGAAGGTTCGAGTTCGGTTCGGTTCGTCAAACAGAGGCCCCGTTCGACGAACCGTTCGACGAACCTCTCGAACCCCATTGAAACCAATGGCAGGCAAACACAAACACATAAAAAATCAATATAAATGTACATATACAGTTAATAAACATTGCCATTACACTTACAGGTCCCCGCGACGCGTCCAGCACTCTGTCTCTCGCCGCTTTTCCTTCCGAAAATCGCTGCGTCCTCCCGGTAACCAGCACTAATGATAGGACCTCCCGTGACGTCAAAAAAAGCATGTGACCAGTCACGTGTCTATTATCTCATTGGCTACAGACTGGTCCCATGGCTATGACGTCATGCAAGGTCCTGTCATTGCATCTCTCCGGTACGCGGTGATCGTTCCAGCATCTGCATATACCGGCGAAATGCTCTGGCACATGGTCGGCTTCCCCGTTCCGTTATTCACCGGCTGCTACAGCCGGTCAATAACGGAGATCACCATTGCTATAGCAACCCGCCTGTCAGCGGTGACATCACCGCTTACAGCCTGCAGCCTCTGCTCGCTTACTCACTGAGTGAATAGACTACAAGGGGAGCAGCAGCGTCTTCCTCCCATGCAGTGCTGTCTGATGTAGCAGAGCTGCATGGGTTGAAGGAGAAAGAAGACAGAAGACCATGGATCGTGGAGGGCTGACAGGGAGTAATAAACATGCAGTCTCTAAGTGTGTCTGTGTAATTATTTCTATTAAAGTTTTTTTCTCTGTGTGGTGTCTTTTTTTAACCCTTTATTGGAGATTCTTAATAGCTGGGTCAAACTTGCCTGACATTAAGAATCTCTGGCTTAATACTAGCTAGTAAAACAAAGCTAGTATTAACTCATTATTATTCAGCAAGCCACCCGGCTTCAGGGCTGCTGGAAGAGTTGGATACAGCACCAGATTATGGCGCTTCTATGAGAGCGCCATTTTCTGGGGCGGCTGCGGACTGCAATTCGCAGCAGAGGGGCCCAGAAAGCTCAGGCCAACCTGTGCTGCGGATTCCAATATCCAGCTGCCTAGTTGTACCTGGCTGGACACAAAAATGTGGCGAAGCTCATGTCGATTTTTTTTTTTTAATTATTTCATGAAATTTATGCAATAATTAAAAAAAAGGCTTCCCTATTTTTTTGTTTCCAGCTGGGTACAACTAGGCAGCTGGGGGTTGGGGGCCGTACCTGCCTGCTGTACCTGGCTAGCATTCAAAAATATGGCGAAGCCCACGTCATTTTTTGGTGGGCAAAAAACTCATTCCTATAGTCCTGAATGGAGTATGCTAAGCCTTGTAGTTCTGCATCTTCTGTCTGCTCTCCTGCATACACTAGTGAATGGAGCATGCTGACCCTTGTCGTTCTGAAGCTGCTGTCTGCTCTCCTCCATACAGACAGACAGCAGCTGCAGAACTACAAGGCTCAGCATACTCCATCCAGGACTGTATGCAGGAGTTTTTTGCCCCCTCCCAAAAAATTATGTGGGCTTCTCCATGTTTTTGTATTTTATCCAGGTGCAGCAGGCAGCTACGGGCTGCCCCCAACCCCCAGCTGCCTATTTGTACCCGGCTGGGAACCAAAAATATAGGGAAGCTCTTTTTGTTTTTAATTATTTCATGAATTTCATGAAATAATTAAAAAAAAATGTTGTGGTCTTCGCCCAATTTTAGTGTCCAGCCAGGTACAGCTAGGCATTGGAATCCGCTGCACAGGGTGCCCAAGCTTTCTGGGCACCCCTGCTGCGAATTGCAGTCCGCAGCCGCCCCAGAAAATGGCATTTTCATAGAAGAGCCATTTTCTGGCGCTGTATCCAACCCTTCCAGCTGCCCTGGTGACGGGTGGCTCGCTGGGTAATAATGGGGTTAGACCTAGCTGTATATTATCAACTGGCCCTAAGCCCGAAATTCATGGTGTCACGCCAATATTAGACATGGCCACCATGAATTTCTAGTACGGATAAAAAAAAACACAACACACAGAAAAATATTTTTATTAGAAATAAAACACAACACAATTAGTGTCTCCATCTTTATTGAAATAAAGAACCCCCCTCCGCAGTAATCCTGGGTCAAGGGTCCCACGCCGTCCAATCCGGATCCAATATCATCTGATCGGTTTACTGGAAGGCAAAGCGATCAGATGATGTGTCAGGTTCAAAGACCTAAATCACACGACACAGCAGCTGATTGTATAAACGGCTTTTATACAATCAGCTGATGCATCAGTGAAATAAAAAAAGAAAGAAAGAAAGAAAGAAAGAAAGACAAAGAAAGAAAGAAAGAGAAAAAAAGGGAAAGAAAGAAAGTAAAGAAAGACAGAAAGAAAGTAAGACAGAAAGACAGAGAGAAAGAGAGAAACAGAAAGAAAGAAAGAAAGACAGAAAGAAAGACAGAGAGAGAGAATGAATGAATGAATGCAGCCTCATTCTGTGAAGCAGCTCACAGCTGATGTCCGGCTACTCCCCTGTGTGCATAATTAAAATACAATTATAAATAAAGAATGATAATTAATTTAAAATTGAAAATAAGAAAATTCTTTACCGAAACAGCCGGGACTTGAACTTGTGAAGTTATGCTTCTTAGGCGAGCGCTCTATCCATTCAGCCAATGGCTCCAATGAGGAAGATAGGCAGATTTTGTAGTCTTGAGATCTGCAATGCAGATTGCAGTCTGAGGTGACAGCGCAATTCTCTTCATGTGCTACGTGGAACGGACACAGTGCACTCGTGATCTGTAGCAGAGCTGACAGTGTCGTGTGGATTACGTCAGACCTGGAGGGGTATTTGGGGATTTTAATAAAATGGTGAAAAAGGATTTTTTGTCTTTTAATCCAAATAAAGGATTTTTCGCTGTGTGTGTTTCTTTACTTTCCTTACAGTTTAATCACGGAAGGTGTCTCGGGGAGACGCCGGCCATGATTAACTCACTATTACTCCGATTGCCACCACACCAGGGCAATTTGGGATGAGCTGGGTGGAGTCCCGGGACTGTCGCATCTAATGGATGCGGCAATTCCGGGCGGCTGCTGTGTGATATTGTTAGGGTGGTGGGCTCCCGATAACGTGGTGCTCTCAATCCTGACAATACCAGCCTCCAGCCGTGTGGCTTTATCCTGGCTGGTATCAAATATGGGGGGAACCGCATTTTTTTTTTATTATTTATTTATTTATTTTACTGCACGATATAGAACCGCCCACCGGCGGCTGTGATTGGTTGCAGTGAGACAGCTGTCACTCACCGTGGAGGAGTGTCTGACTGCAACCAATCATGGGCGTCGGTGGGCGGGGAAAGCATGGAATAACTGATTGAATAATGAAGCGGCAGCCATTTTCAAAAGAGGAAAAGACGCCGTAGATTTGTGACGCCCGTGATCGGTGAGTAGGAAAGGGAGAGGGATTGTGCTGGGGACGCAGGACGCATGTAGATAGCAACGTGTGCACATAGCCTTACTGTGAAAAGCCACGTTTTTGGTGATCGAACCGTTCTTGAACGTAACTCGCACTGCCGAAATTTTAGCAAAAAGCTTGAGTTCGTCAAATGCCTCGAACACCCCCCAAAATCACTTGAACATGAAATTGGCGAACCTCGAACCTCAAACATTGCTCATCTCTAGTTATGTCACACAAAATAAATAATAAACATTTCCCACATGTCTACTTTAAATCAGTACAATTTTGAAACATCATTTTTCTTTGTTAGGAAGTTAGAAGAGCTTAAATTTTATCAGCAATTTCTCATTTTTCAGCTTAATTTACAAAACCATTTTTTAGGCACCACATCACATTTGAAGTGACTTTGAGAGGCCTAGGTGACAGAAAATACCCAAAAGTGATACCATTCTAAAAATAGCGCCCCTCATTTTGCTGAAAACTACATTCAAGAAGTTTTTTTAATTTTCAGATGCTTCATAGGAAATAAACCAACGTGGAAGGAAAAAAAAATGAAAATGTTACTTTTTTCCATAAAAAATTAATTTAGCTCTAAATATTGCATTTCCACAAGGGTAAGATGAGAAAATGCACCATAGAATCTGTGGTGTAATTTGTTGTTCAGCACGGTTTTAGCTATTAGGCACAGGGAAGAAATATTTTTAAAGTGAGAGATACCCTTGTCTCGTAATTGTACAAACATGAGTATCTGTAGATAAATGTTAGCTATATTTGTCAACTTAACTAACTTTGTGAAATGTACCATATTTTTGGATTATAGGATACACTTTTCCTCCCAAAAATTTGGGAGGAAAATGAGGGGAGCTGGTGCTGCCTGGCGAGCCTCTGCAGCTGCCCGGCGAGGCTCTGCACGGCTGCACAGCGAGGCTCTTTGCGACGGACAGCACTGCCCAGTAAGGTTCTCTGCGGTGGCCGGCGCTGCCCAGCGAGGCTCTGTGTGGTGGCCAGCACTGCCCGGCAAGGTTCTGTGTGACGGCCAGCGCTGCTGTGTGCTGGTGCTCAAAATGTCAGCGGTAAGTTCTTTAAATAATGGCGCCCAGTGTCGGTGTGTGCGCGGATGGAGCTCTCGGCTCAAGCTCTCATCTGTGCTCTCATCTGTGCAAGCGCCGACTCCGGACGCTATTTCTTTGAAGCCCGCACCTCCAACATCTTCACAATGGCCAGTGCCCGCAGCGAACACCAGCACACAGCACCGCCGGCTGCCCCAGCACACAGCAGCCCCGGCCACCCCAGCCAACAGCAGTATTGGCCACCCCAGCAGATAGCAGTGTCGGCCACCCAAGCTCAGCTCTGCAGTACAGTGAGCATCTGGGCCCCCCTCTGCACCGCCCACAGCATTGATCTGCTCCACCACCGCCCCTGCCTCCTGTGACCCCCGCTCCACCACTGCTGCTGCCTTCCTCCAGTAAGACACCACCGGATTATAAAACGGACCCCAGATTTTTTGTTTTTTTCCTTTTTTATCTCTAAATTAGTGGTGCGTCTTATAATTCGATGCATCTTATAAAATGAAAAATACGGTATGATGACTCCTTCAGATCTAGAGTTATTCTTAGTTTTTAGATATTATCACTAAAATATTGTCTAAAATTATTTTGTCCAATCCTAAGATTTATTTCAAATTGGAGTCAGTTTTTCAAAACTTGGGCACAGGTCAGACACGTTTATGCAATTATTCTTTTTTTAGACCTGGTTTTCTCAGCAGAGGTTAGTTTCTATTTCTGTGCACATCAATTCAACAACAACCCAAATGTCAGATTTCATTTTACTTCAGAACGGCACAATAAATACTCGCTGGGCTACATGGTTATCCTGACTGCTCCAAAAACATGTGCTTCAACCCTCATTGGTATTTATTATTACTATGATTGTAGCAGATGGCATTTGCTATAAAACACCAAAGAAACTTGAGAAAAAAATCCATTATTACTGAACATTTTTGGCAATACCAAACATGTCTTATTTTTTTAATTTCATCATTTTATTGGGGAAAGGAGCAATGACTGACACATGAATATATTTTCAATGTACTATGGCGGACTTAATGGGATTGTTTGATCACCTGAAAAATATTAAGCCTACAAAATTGACCACCACTCAAAAATAAAGTCAGACTAGAAATGAATAGCCAGGTAGTGATACCGTGGAAATACAAAACCTACAAATACTACACTGGAATAAATCAAACAAATTTATTGCAAAAAAATCATCTTTATTAGTATTAAAACATTTTTAAAAATAGTACAGCAGAAAATGTGAAACAGTACCAATCAAATATGCCCCATGGAACTATATAAACATTAGTTTGTATACATTCAATACTGGACGTTTATCATACATTGACATCCATGATAGCAAACCGTAATATATAACACCAAATCAATATGTTATAACAATATGTCATATCAGAGGAGGTAAAATTCACATAGAGATAACACAGGCTAATGAAATAGCAACTGTGAATAGATGATATTAAGTTGGCAAATAGATACTGATATCAAATAATTACTAATATATATCAGGAGACCTAAAGTAAAACCCGATATAAGAACAAAAAACCCAAATGTATCATAAACGCCTGCTATACATAAATCACAACGCTACATATTAGAAAAGCCTTACCAATAACACCCTGACGCGTTTTGCCGTGGCCTTCTCCAAGGACGTATTTTTGAAAATGTTTTAATACTAATAAAGATGATTTTTTTGCAATAAATTTGTTTGATTTATTCCAATGTAGTATTCACCTGAAAAATATACTGCACTACTTCAAGAGAACTCGTCAGAAGGATTTGTTAAAGGAAAGTACATAAATGGCTATATTGGCGCTGTAATACTAATTAAAATGATACCGGTGTTAAAGAATCAGTTTTGTGTTTTTTGTGCAATAATTGAAGTTTTCATGTCATGATTTGAGATGAGCGAGTACTAAAATCCTCGGGTGCTCGGTACTCAAATCAAGTGCTCAACTCAATTAACGAGTATAATGGAAGTCAATTATTGGGCATTTTGTCTTTCTACCCACATACAGTCAGTCATAAAAAGAGCATTTCTGTGCAAGGGAGGGTTTGCTTTTTTTCTTTTGACACACTATATCCATAAATGTTATTTTAACCTCCATGAGAGCCATTCAGAGACTGCAAATGGCTCTCATTGGGGTGTCGGTGTTATGGACATGATTACGGTATATGAAGATACCCAAAATAACATTACTCAACATGGCACTTGCACTCTGTATCGCACCCATATCTGCACTCAAAAATTATAAGACTTATCATAAGACATTCTGGGACTTTCCTGTGATTTAAAGATTAGGGAATATATCTGTATAAGTTTCTTCACTGCAGTTTGACCAATAGTGAATGAACATGCAGCCTTGGATTGCATCCACGAAACCCACTATAAGGATCTGAAGTTCCTCAAGTAAAGTCAGTCTTGTTTCTCTTTTGACGACAAGTACTTTGCTGGGTCTCTGTGGATATTTTGTATGCATATATCAGATTCATCATTTGGAATATGGTCAATTAGGATGGTATGTGCATGATTAATATGTATAGCTAAATCACTGGCAAACATCATGCAGTGAAGTAAGCCTGTGCTTTGTGTTTGTTGTTTCAGGAACAACACATCAGAGCATCCACAATACTCAACCAAGCACTGCAAGTCCCTGAACACCCTAATGTTCGATCAAGTACTGAGCAGTGCCAAATACACTTGCCCATAACTAGTAATGATATATTGGTGAATTGGGGCAGGCCTGTGGGCAGGGTGTTCTCTTGGTGCTCTGGCCCCTCCGTCTACCTCCTGTTTGTAAGTGACTGATCGGTTAGTGACTTGCCTTCTAGTTTAAGTATTGCACTGGTGCCTACATTTGGCCTACATTAAAATATCATCATGGGGCATTCACGGTTGCATTCACATCAGATTCCAATAAAATGACACCATCAGCAGTGCATGCACAGTCAAATCCATATTTATGATTTGTGGAAGGTCACTCTGATAAAAGTAATAAAGTAGTCTTATTTATCAGTAGACATTTTCCCCTACTCCAACAATGCAATGGTCTCCATCAGACTCAAAGCTATGAAATTCTGACCAACAGTGACCTTAATCTGGAGCCAAGCATTGATGTCAGTCTGCAGGGGATCATTAGTGTGGCAGCTCTGGAGCAAGGAGGGAATGACTTTTTATATGCTTAAATTACTTCCTCATTTTTATTTTAAGACTTGATCCTTCAGTATATATATATATATATATATATATATATATATATATATATATATATATATATATATATATACATATATACTTATATACATATATATATATATCAAAAAACAGGAGAACAAAAGTGGCTAATATGCAAAGAATTACAAGTATTTATTCAAAAGTATACAATACATTACAAAAATAACGTGGAGAAGAGATAAAGGACATGACAGAAAACTGGCATACTAGGTGGTAGAACAATTAGTACAAAAAGCTGCACTGAAGGCTGAAAAGGTACAATACTATGCATACACAATGTAAGTATATAATCAATCACAAAGACATACCCAGAGCAGCCAAAATGAAAAGGTATTAAAGTGCCAGTTGTGCAGAGGATGGAGGTCTGGATACCCCCCTAGGAAGGGTAACGCGCGTTTCGCGTGAGCAGAGTAGCACGCTTCATCAGACCGTGAGGGATACAATTTTCTCCGTTACCGGAAGTACTAAATGGGCCAGGTGACCCGTCACATGACCGTCGTTAACCAATGAATGGTGAGAAAGTCGGCGCATGCGCGGTCGGCGCAGGCGGCCGGGGATGCGCGCACAGCGTCAGGCAGGGCGTGCACGAGAGGGGGCGTAGCCCCCAGTCCTGCACGCCGCTGCCAAGGAGACGCCGTCGGGCAAGCCGGGACGCCAAGCGCGGGCCACGCATGCGCACAGATACACCATCCACCTTGGGAAGACAACACCTAAAGATAATTCTTACTCAGTACGTAAACGTAGATAGGGTCCGCCGGATGCCCAAAAGTAGGTCACATCCAAACATATAAAAGTAAGTCCAGAGAATAAGATAGAATAATTGGCAGATGTTAGATATCCATGGCGAGCACACATGCAGACGTAAAAACTCCGAAGTGGATTCTTCAAAACGACAGTGGTGGTTAAATGCTGGTCACATGAAACGGAGAAAAGGAACTATGAAAAAAATGTGAAAATAAGAAAAAAATATATTAAGAACAATATAAAAACATATAAAAATCTGGGACAAATGCCGAGGAGTGAAAAGCAGGCAAATGCTCCAGAACTGAAGGGGGGGAGGAGGGAGGGACTACAAGAAAGGGGCAAAGCTAAGGGACTCATTCAGGCCAGCTGGGGTCATAGAGCCCAAGATGGTAATCCACTTAGTTTCCTTTTGGGCAAGGATTTTCCTAACATTGCCACCCCTGCTGCCGACATGAATTACATCTATACCCTTAATCCTAAGGGACTTGCTATTACAGTCATGATGACTCCGGAAATGTCGGGGCAGGGTTTTAAGGGTGGAAATATCCACCACCGTCTTGGCCGCACCAATGTCCCTCACATGTTCACGGACCCTGATTCGGAGTTCCCGTGAAGTCAGACCAATGTAGACCTTCGGACAGCCGCAAGTGGCATAATAAACCACATTCGAGGTTGCACAGGAAACGTAACACCTGATGTCAAAGGTGCGGCTGCCATCTACAGTTGTAAAGGTCTTGCTGCGGGGGACATTGGTGCAGGCAAGACAGTGGCCACACGGAAAACAACCGTGTATAGGGGCAATATGGCCAAAAGGATGGGACACCGCTGGAACGTAATGGCTACGCACAAGATAGTCTTTAAGGTTCTTAGAGCGTCGTGCCGTCATAAGTGGGTGGTCAGGCAGATGGGAACTCAGACTCGGGTCGCTCTTCAGGATTGGCCAGTGTTTATTAAGAATACCGCGCATAGTTTGCCACTCATGATTAAATGTCGAGATGAAACGAACCTCTCCGAACCCCCTACTCCCTCGACCAGAAGACTGTAGGAGCTCCTGCCTCTGGGTATTCCGAGCCCGATTGTAACCCTTCTTGATGGAGCGATGACTATATCCCCTAGCAACTAATCTAGACTTAAGATCTTCAGCCTGGGTCTTAAAATTATCAGAGGTAGAGCAGATCCGCTTCATTCTGAGAAACTGACCAACCGGGATGGCTTGAATGGTACTAAAAGTGTGGGAGGATGAAGCGTGTAAAAGGGAGTTGACCGATGTCGGTTTCCTAAAGACATCCGTCTGTAGTTGCCGACACGGGTCAACTCCAATAGAAATATCTAAGAAATCAATCTGCTGTAAATCAAATTTGTATGTGAGTTTGAGATTAATGGAATTATGATTCAATGTATCCATAAATAAAGTAAGCTGCTCCGCTGTACCCTGCCAAAGAATAAACACATCATCGATGTATCTAATCCAGCACTGCGCATGGGCCGCCGCCTGGACGCCCTCGTCGCCAAAAATGCCCCTCTCCCAATAGCCGAGGAACAGATTGGCGTACGAAGGCGCACAGGCCGCGCCCATCGCAGTGCCGCGTGTCTGTAAATAAAAACGATCTTTGAATAAGAAAAAATTATGTGTAAGAATGAAACGGAGCAGCTCAAGTATAAGTTCACAAAAATGGCCATCCCGGTTGGTGTTGCCCAGAAAGAAGCGGACCGCCTCCAAACCATCCTCATGATTGATGCTCGTATATAAGGCCTCAATGTCTGCTGTCACCAAGAGGGTATCAGTATCCACAAAAATCCCATCAACCCGATTCAGGACGTCCGTCGTGTCTTTGGCGTACGATGGTAAGGTCTCAACGAGTGGCTTAAGATAGTAATCTATAAATCGGCACACTGGATCGCAAAGACTATCAATGCCAGACACGATCGGACGCCCCGGCGGGTTTTCGGGATTTTTGTGGATTTTGGGCAGAAGGTAAAATGTCGGAATCTTAGGAAAAGTTACAACTAAGCCATCAAAGACTTTTTTCGTAATGATGCCATCCTCAAAAGCTCCAAACAGTATCCGGTGGAGTAGGTCGGAATAGGGGACCAGAGGGCTCGAATCTAATCTTGAGTAGGTTTGTCTGTCGCGTAACTGGCGATATGCCTCTTTTTCATATAAACTATTGGGCCAGACCACAATGTTGCCTCCCTTGTCCGCCGGTTTTATCTGGACATCATCAAGATTTTGTAAATCACGAAGTGCCCTCCTCTGTGCATGGTTAAGATTATCAAATCTACGTCTTGTAGATAAAAGTTTAAATTCGTCAGAGACAAGTCTAGTGAAAATCTCTACAGAGGAGCAGAGGGACAAGGGAGGGAACCGTGTGGAACGTGGTAAGATGGAAGGTGGAAAGACGCCTTGTTGATCTACCTGTTGTTCACTCAGTAGGTCTTCCAAAGCCTGAAGAGCTTCTTGTTCTGCCCGGTCGGTAGAGTTAAAAGACAGAGGATTTTTGGAATGTAACTTTTTCAACAGGACCTTGCGAGAGAAAATATGGAGGTCCTTCAAGGCTGTAAAAAAATTAAATGAATTAGTGGGAGAAAAACTAAGACCTTTAGATAATAAATCAATCTGGGTTTGAGAAAGTGCATGTGAAGACAGGTTAATTACCTGTAGAGCATTTTTGTGTTGTTGTCTAGTCATGGGGGGATCAGTTAGAGGTCTAGGCGTATCCACCTGTTTCTTCTTATATTTCCTTTGGGGTATAAGCATCCTATTACCGGATGTGGAAGGATCGTACGCCTCTATGGAAGATTCCTCACCTGAGGTATAGGACCGTGTTGAGGTAGATCTGGAGCGTGATCGATTCTGATGAAATCGTCTAAATGGTCTAGATCGGTCAGATGACATTCTCCATTTATAAACCCTATTGGATTGCAGATCCAATTCATCTCGGTGGAATTTTTTGATTTTGCTGTCCTTAACTTCCTTCTCCCATCTGGACATATCATTCTCAATATCAGTCTCAAAAATTTTGAAGGCCTCCGTACTGAGTCCCGCAATGATCCTGTTTTGTAAATCAGCTGTCTCTGTTTCAATTGCCCGAAGTTGTGAGCTGTTAAGGTCACATAGTAGTTGAATGAAACCCTTCGAACAATTATTAGCAAAATCTTCCCATTTGTCTTTAAAGGTATTATCATCTATATCGAATGATGGGAACACCTGGACCCTCAGTCCTCGTGGTATGAGTCCCTGTTGTAGATACCGTTCCAAAAAGGCACGGTTCCACCATATTTTGGTGCGTTTATGAATGAGCCCCTTATACTTGGCCACCTCATCCCGCAGGCTCACCTCACCCGACCTGGCATCTGCACCACTGTCATGTCTGAAAAAATCATTGAGCTGAGACCGCCATGTCTCTTCTCGCACATGGAAATCCATAGCCATCAATGGAGACACTGTGCAAAACACAGAAAGCAGAGTTAGAATACCATAAAAATCCATTAGGCATCACACATGATCTCAAAATGTGAGAAAACCACGGGAAAAACAACAACGGGGTTTAAAACCGTGGAGAAAGGTGCACACCACAGGCAGCAATCAAAAAACAGGAGAACAAAAGTGGCTAATATGCAAAGAATTACAAGTATTTATTCAAAAGTATACAATACATTACAAAAATAACGTGGAGAAGAGATAAAGGACATGACAGAAAACTGGCATACTAGGTGGTAGAACAATTAGTACAAAAAGCTGCACTGAAGGCTGAAAAGGTACAATACTATGCATACACAATGTAAGTATATAATCAATCACAAAGACATACCCAGAGCAGCCAAAATGAAAAGGTATTAAAGTGCCAGTTGTGCAGAGGATGGAGGTCTGGATACCCCCCTAGGAAGGGTAACGCGCGTTTCGCGTGAGCAGAGTAGCACGCTTCATCAGACCGTGAGGGATACAATTTTCTCCGTTACCGGAAGTACTAAATGGGCCAGGTGACCCGTCACATGACCGTCGTTAACCAATGAATGGTGAGAAAGTCGGCGCACGGGTCAACTCCAATAGAAATATCTAAGAAATCAATCTGCTGTAAATCAAATTTGTATGTGAGTTTGAGATTAATGGAATTATGATTCAATGTATCCATAAATAAAGTAAGCTGCTCCGCTGTACCCTGCCAAAGAATAAACACATCATCGATGTATCTAATCCAGCACTGCGCATGGGCCGCCGCCTGGACGCCCTCGTCGCCAAAAATGCCCCTCTCCCAATAGCCGAGGAACAGATTGGCGTACGAAGGCGCACAGGCCGCGCCCATCGCAGTGCCGCGTGTCTGTAAATAAAAACGATCTTTGAATAAGAAAAAATTATGTGTAAGAATGAAACGGAGCAGCTCAAGTATAAGTTCACAAAAATGGCCATCCCGGTTGGTGTTGCCCAGAAAGAAGCGGACCGCCTCCAAACCATCCTCATGATTGATGCTCGTATATAAGGCCTCAATGTCTGCTGTCACCAAGAGGGTATCAGTATCCACAAAAATCCCATCAACCCGATTCAGGACGTCCGTCGTGTCTTTGGCGTACGATGGTAAGGTCTCAACGAGTGGCTTAAGATAGTAATCTATAAATCGGCACACTGGATCGCAAAGACTATCAATGCCAGACACGATCGGACGCCCCGGCGGGTTTTCGGGATTTTTGTGGATTTTGGGCAGAAGGTAAAATGTCGGAATCTTAGGAAAAGTTACAACTAAGCCATCAAAGACTTTTTTCGTAATGATGCCATCCTCAAAAGCTCCAAACAGTATCCGGTGGAGTAGGTCGGAATAGGGGACCAGAGGGCTCGAATCTAATCTTGAGTAGGTTTGTCTGTCGCGTAACTGGCGATATGCCTCTTTTTCATATAAACTATTGGGCCAGACCACAATGTTGCCTCCCTTGTCCGCCGGTTTTATCTGGACATCATCAAGATTTTGTAAATCACGAAGTGCCCTCCTCTGTGCATGGTTAAGATTATCAAATCTACGTCTTGTAGATAAAAGTTTAAATTCGTCAGAGACAAGTCTAGTGAAAATCTCTACAGAGGAGCAGAGGGACAAGGGAGGGAACCGTGTGGAACGTGGTAAGATGGAAGGTGGAAAGACGCCTTGTTGATCTACCTGTTGTTCACTCAGTAGGTCTTCCAAAGCCTGAAGAGCTTCTTGTTCTGCCCGGTCGGTAGAGTTAAAAGACAGAGGATTTTTTTTTCTTATTTTCACATTTTTTTCATAGTTCCTTTTCTCCGTTTCATGTGACCAGCATTTAACCACCACTGTCGTTTTGAAGAATCCACTTCAGAGTTTTTACGTCTGCATGTGTGCTCGCCATGGATATCTAACATCTGCCAATTATTCTATCTTATTCTCTGGACTTACTTTTATATGTTTGGATGTGACCTACTTTTGGGCATCCGGCGGACCCTATCTACGTTTACGTACTGAGTAAGAATTATCTTTAGGTGTTGTCTTCCCAAGGTGGATGGTGTATCTGTGCGCATGCGTGGCCCGCGCTTGGCGTCCCGGCTTGCCCGACGGCGTCTCCTTGGCAGCGGCGTGCAGGACTGGGGGCTACGCCCCCTCTCGTGCACGCCCTGCCTGACGCTGTGCGCGCATCCCCGGCCGCCTGCGCCGACCGCGCATGCGCCGACTTTCTCACCATTCATTGGTTAACGACGGTCATGTGACGGGTCACCTGGCCCATTTAGTACTTCCGGTAACGGAGAAAATTGTATCCCTCACGGTCTGATGAAGCGTGCTACTCTGCTCACGCGAAACGCGCGTTACCCTTCCTAGGGGGGTATCCAGACCTCCATCCTCTGCACAACTGGCACTTTAATACCTTTTCATTTTGGCTGCTCTGGGTATGTCTTTGTGATTGATTATATACTTACATTGTGTATGCATAGTATTGTACCTTTTCAGCCTTCAGTGCAGCTTTTTGTACTAATTGTTCTACCACCTAGTATGCCAGTTTTCTGTCATGTCCTTTATCTCTTCTCCACGTTATTTTTGTAATGTATTGTATACTTTTGAATAAATACTTGTAATTCTTTGCATATTAGCCACTTTTGTTCTCCTGTTTTTTGATTGCTGCCTGTGGTGTGCACCTTTCTCCACGGTTTTAAACCCCGTTGTTGTTTTTCCCGTGGTTTTCTCACATTTTGAGATCATGTGTGATGCCTAATGGATTTTTATGGTATTCCATATATATATATATATATATATATATATTATACATATATATATATATATACATATATACATATATATATATATATATATATATATATATTATACATATATATATATATATACATATATACATATATGTATAATATATATATATATATATATATATGTATATTATACATATATATATATATATATATATATTTTATATATATATATATATATATATATATATATATATATATATAAAACAACACCGTGAAACAACACACAAGGTGCACCAGCTGTCCTCCGAGCTCTGGATAGTAAATGCCTGTTCACTCTGTGTTGCACGGACCAGGACTAGGAACAAGTAAAGCAATGTAGAAAATCAACGTTGGAAGGTCCAGCAGGAAGGAGACTTCAGGTAGTAGTTAAAATCCAAAATTTATTGCATTAAAAAGTTTCCAGAGTTCAATAACAAGGTGCAGACATCACGCGGAACAGACTACGCTTTTCGGCGGTGACAATATGCCGCCTTCTTCAACTGCTGTTGATTTGTTCATTCTCCTTCCCTAAAATCGCAGTAAGGCGGTGTCTCAGATTTATCCTGCGCTTTACGCTGAACACTTAAACCAGCGCTTACGTGTTAATCTCTGAAAAAAGTTAAAAAGTAAAATTTACTGTATTGAGGAAGAGGTAGTTAGTTTGAACAAAAGTGTGGTCAAAAACAGTTTTGTCAGGGGTTTCAGCTGAATCCCGTATTTTGGTGTGTGTTTCCAGAAGTACAGACTGGGCACAATGCATGGGCACTACAATGTGCTGGGCACGACAATAGTTTATTTATAAATTTTAATTCAGCATCATTCATTATGTTTGACTCCATGGGTGTTTTCCAAAGACTAAATCATCCCTACACTTGTAGATGACCTCCCAGAGGGGTATAATTTCCAAAATGTGATCACTTTAGGGCGTTTCTGCTGTTCTAGCACTTAGTGACTTTGTAAATGGAGTACGCAAACTATTGCCAAGTTCAGGACAAATTGTGTTACATTTTTTGGGCCTTTTTATACCTATTTCCCTTGTGGAACTGGGAAATTTGGGGTTAAAACAACATTTTAGTGGTAAAAATTTAATTATTTTTCCTTACACCTAATAGTATAATATTTACATTTATTATACCTAATAGTATAAAATTTTGTGAACACCTATGGTGTCAATATGTTTACTGCACCCCTAAATGAATTCAATGAGGGCTGCAGTTTATAAAAGGGTCACTTGTGGGGGGATTTCTCCTGTTGTTGCATCTCAGGGGCTCTTCCAATGTGACATGGCACCCCCAAACCAGTCCAACTAAATCTGAACTCAAATATGGCGCTAATTCCCTTCTTCACTTGCATAGTGTCTCAGCAGAAGTTTTTGACCACATATGAGGTATCAGCGTACTCAGAAGAAATTGTACAACAAATTGTGTGATCCATTATGTCCTGTTACCTTTGTGAAAAATTTGTTGTTAAAGCAACATTTTTGTGGTAAATAAAGTTTGGTTTTTTTTTCATTTTCCTGGCTTAACTTTATAAAATTCTGTGAAGCTCCTGGAGGTTCAAGGTGCACACCAAACATCTAGATAAATTTCACTGTTGAAAAAATTGCACCATACATTTTATTGTGCATTTTCTCCTGTTACCCTTGGGAAAATAATTAAAGAACATTTGTAGGTAATAACATTAAAGAACATTTGTAGGTAATATCAGATTTGCTCACCTGATGTTGTGAAACTTGATGAAGTTGTGAAATAGTCACAACTGCTATTAAAAACGTATAAGTTATGGCTGCAGCAGGCACCACGAGGAGGGTAGTGTCAAATGATCAAATAGAAGTGGACTCCTGCACTGTTATAAGAAGATGGTCAGCAGTAATGGTTAAATCGTGATTTTATTACACGTTTTAGAGATCACATCACGGGAGTCCACTTCTATTTGATTGTTTGACGCTTGAGAAAATGAAAGATTTCGGGATAAAGAAAACATTTTGTGATAAAAATGTATTTTTCATTTTCACAGCTCAACGTTATGAAATTCTGTGAAGCACTCGGCGGTTCAAAATGCTCACTAAACATCTAGATAAATTCCTTGAGCGGTCTAGTTTACAAAATGGAGTCACTTTTGTGTGGGTTTCAATGTTAAAGCACATCAGCGGCTCTCCAATTGTGACATGGCGTCTGCTAATGATTCCAGGAAATTTTGCGCTCAAAAAATCAAAAGGCGCTCCTTCCCTTCCAAACCCTGCTGTGCACCCAAATAGTAGTTTTTACCACTCATGGGGTATTGATGTACTCAGGAGGAATTTCACAACAAACTGTTTAGTGCATTTTCTCCTCTTACCATTGTGAAAATGAAAGATTTGAAGTTATTGTGGTAAAATTGTATTTTTTTCATTTTCATGGCTCAACATTATAAAATTCTGTGAAGCACCTGTTTAAGGTGCTCAACAAACATCTTTATAAATTAATTGAGGGGTCTAGTTTCTAAAATAGGGTCACTTGTGGGGGGTTTCCACTGTTTACGCACATCTGGGGCTTTCCAAACACCACATGGAGTTTGCTATCTATTCCTGACAATTTTGTGCTCTAGAATTCAAAGGGCTGTCCTTCACATGAGAGCCCTGCCATGCCCACAAACAGTAGATTTCCACAATACATGGGGTATCGGTGTGTTGAGGATCAGAATTAAGTAACTAAAAATACTTAATTCAGCCATTTCATAGACTCGGGTATATAGTTTAGTAGATGTAAACTAACACATATTTATGCATGCTTTTGTTTCTTACTAACACATATATATGTATATTGCATATTTAGTGATTTTCCTTAACACAGTATATACCAGCACATGTAATTTGAAGATGGCTGCAGCATCCTGGACAACTCCCAAAGAAGTTAAAGAACAAAGGAATTCCTAACGTTTTGACTGACCAATCCAAAAGAGATATGCTAATTTCTATACGTCTTGAAGCCCCGACCTACGATAATTGATTGGCCTAACCTTTTGTATACACCCTCACTGTAAAAGGCTTTGTCTAAGATTAAAAGGGTCAGTCGGCTCGTCAGTCATGAGAGAGAGAGTCATAATTGATTCAACTAATTGTTATTCTTTCTCGCTGTGCACACACGACAATATAATTTGGAACAGCAGTCAGATCCAGAGAGAGACTGGTTGAGCCTCATCCCCAACAGTGGCGACCCAGATGGGACTACCGTAAGAAATATTGACTGAATTTCTCTCTCGGATCCAGGAGGCCATTTTCCAGTACCCGCTGGCCCCCGACAAAGAGCTGATCACTCTTAAAAAAATCACAGGTGAGTTTCATATACATTGTATGTGACGATTTGCCTGTGAGTCGGGGGTTTTCGGTGAAAAAGTTTGGCCGTTGATCTGGGATGGATATTGACGCTGCAGACCTCAGCGTGTGCCTATTTTTTGCCGGTAGTCTAGAACAAGGAAGAACCCAAACCCATAGGTGTTGCGTGTAGGTCTTACGGATCTGGCCGTTTGTACTGTTGAAAGTTGTTACATGGCTGCTAGAAGGATCAGAAGGCTTGTAATTTCTCCGCTTTAGCTCTGACTTAGTTCTCAAAGAGTTAATTGTCTGCAGCTGTTCACAAAGGCAGCAGTAGAGGCAATGAGGAGAAGGGGGGTCATTCACCCATTGGCTGTTTAGACATAGACAGAGAGGGTCGGGAGAAACGCAGGGACATCCCTGTAGTCTTTCTGCTTGGAGTGAAGAGGAAGGAGGTGGCTAGTAGTAGCAGCTGCCCATGTCCTCAGCGGACAGATATCTATGCCTCATTAAGGACAAAAGAAAGCAAGAAGGGGGGTCAGTTACCCATAGCTGTAGTCTTTACATTGAGAGCGAGGAGAGGAGGGAGACTGAGGGGGCTGCTTGCATGCATGACAGTCTGTTTTGGATTGGAATAGAAACTAGCTGGTTTATATGTTTTCAGTATTTTGCAATTGAGTTTGTTTTTGAACAGAAGTATAGGAACCAGCGATTCCCCTGTGTATTTAGACACATCCACTGCTTATTGAACATAAACGAGGTGGGGGAAGGGTTCAGGTAATTTAAAGTGTTAGAACCAGCGTATCCCCCTGTGTTTTAGTAATAAACGTGCGCCACTGTTTATGTCGGACATGCAAACGAGGTGGGGGAAGGGTTCAGGTAATTAAAAGTGTTGGAATTAGCGTATTCTCCTGTGTATTAGATGCGCACCACTGTTTGTGTCGGACATGCAGTAGAGGTGGGAAAGAATTCCAGTTGGATGTGGCCAATCCAATTAGAGCACTATGCATACTCTGTTCAAAAAGAAATGTGTTTTTTTTTTTAGTAGGAGCTGAGAACACTATCGCCCTAGTTAAAAAAAAAAAAAGGGCGGGAAACAGTATACAAATGATTGTGAGGAATTGTGTAAAGTAGTTGGACTACCACCAGATGGCAGGCTGCAACCCGTGTATGAAAGTCCATATTAATCTCCAGTGAGGGTATACTGGAGGACAAAGACCCCATTCACTGTCTGTTACTGTTTCTAGAATCACTAAATGTCTTTCTTTAGCTGTGCCTCATTGTTCTTCTTTAGGAGTCATTATATCAGGTACTAATCAAACCCCTCCTTTGTATGCTGGAATGCAAACTGGTTTACAGGCACTAAAGGTAACACCCCTGGCTCACTCCATAGTTCCAGCCCCTCCCATTACACCCAGGGAGTCCCAACATGGACGTACACCCGGAAGTCAGGTGCCTGGAACTTCCTGTGGTGGCCATCTTGCTACACCCACTGATGGCAGTGCGCCTCATAAGCCACGCCCCTCTCAGTGCTTCTTTGTCCAAAGCTCTCAAGCCATCCCCTTTAAACTTTTTTTCTTTTTTTAAGGGGGGAGAGGTGTTTTCTGGTATATACGTGAAACATTTAAATAGTATATTTGTTTACTCAGCTATCCAATAAAAGTAAGTCAAAGATAAATAGGTGAAACTTTTAAAGAATTGGTAAATAGAAAGAGGAATCTGTCCACATTAAAATCAATTGGTATTTTAGAAGTCCAGTAACAATATATCATAAAATAGAATAGAGGTAGGTAAATATATATCTTTGTATTGCGTTAATCTAAAAAAAAAAAATAAAAAAAATATTAAACAACTTACCCCTACTGATGTCAGAAGGTATTATATCCATTTGTAAGAACATTAAGCAATGTATACGAAGAGCAGAGCGAGAAGTTTGTCCAGAGTCTAACAAAAGAGAGAATGGAATATCACCCCTCCCCAACAGAGAAGTAAGTTCTGTTTAACCCTTTAAGTTCAGGATTTCACATTTTAGTTTCCTGCTCATACCTGAATGATTCAATTAATTTTGTAAGGAAAATTATATTTCATGAGATATGCAAATTAGTTTCTGTGTTGTTTTGTTTTTTAATGGCGATTTATTCGAACAATATATTTTTATTTTGTGACTCTATCCCCTTTTCTGTTTGTACGATTCTTTCTAAACAATTTATATTTTTGCAGGTTAGCCACCCAGTCACAGCTGTCATCTAAAAATGTTTCAGTTATTTTTACTATCAAAGGTTTTCTTTTTTTGTGGATACAGTATATACAAACTGTGTTGTTTATCGTAAGGTTTTAAAATTCCCCAGCAATGTATATTGTTGTAAGATGTACGTTATTTTCAGTGTTTGTCTAATTTTAGTTTCTAGTATGTATTTAATTTATTACCTGCTGTCTTATTTTTTTCTTTTAAGGAATACCAGCATAAAAACTCTGAATTTTGCCACATTGGTAAACAAAAAACTAAAAAAAAGGGGGGAGAAGAAGATATATATTATATTCTCCAACAGTAGAGGGCACAGCAGGCATATTAGATAGGCTTTGAAGCTGGCCTTTCCTTTGCAACAGTTATGTTTACTAGACTACTATGAAGCATGACTGTTATAAGAATGATCTAATGTATATTTTTTTTAGTTTTTGTTTCCATATGTTGGTCGATTCTACACTGGATATGCTACGGTTTACACAACATGAGTTAATCAAAATTTGAACCACTCCCTCCCCTCCTATTGGTACAGGAGGCAGTGACGTATTAATGCCTCTCTAGATGGGTACGGCAGAAGTGGGTAAGATGGTTAGAGGTGTTTGTAGGTTGTAGATTTTTTCCTGTGATCAAATGAGTTAGGTATGCTGAAGAGAAAGTATAGATCTGAGCTGATGGAATCGGATGGAGATCCTCGCACAGGTGCAGCTGACCAAGGAGCAGTGAACGGGCCTAGAGTTGAGAGTCTTTCACCAATATGGACCATACCTCGGTGACACCTGTCACATCAGTGACTTCTGTCACTCCTTGTGTTCTTAAATCCCTACAGGAACAAGCAAATCAGCAAGGAATGGAGTGTGACATGCATGGAGCCAGCTGACTGAGGAAGGTCTGTGGATAAAGGGTAGTAAGCTTTCTCTGATATGAGAGCTCTTCTTAATGATGGCCCAGGTAACCTATGGACTAAAATCTGTGTAAAATGGATATCACTGTGTGACACCAGGGTTCATTACCCAGGTAGGCAAACTCACCCAGTCTTGTAAAGTACGTTCTTAAAACAATGAAGAAAAAAACTGTAAAGAATCCGCAGAAACACCCTGCACCTGCTCTACCCATTTTTAGAGACTGCAAATTGATTATAGATGTATATCATGAGCACATTGTAAGCAAGTCTGTGCGTGTTGTGTAGATTTCTCTCCAAGTTTGGTCAGAGGCATTCCAGTGCAGAAAACGACAATTATTGCTGAGAAGCACATGATGGTGGTATGTAAAAAAAAAAATGGGTTTATAGAAGTAAAAAAGTGTATAAGTTTTATAGAAAAGTGGAAACTTGCAACTTGTGAATAAAATGTATGTTTCATTTTCTTTTTGTAATAAACAGGTTTTTATGTAAGATGTTTTTGGTTTAGCACAGGCATGTACAATTTTTATATGATTGACTAAATGGTGTGATAAACAGGTGTATTTTCCAATTCAAGATCTTAAATCAGAGCTAGTAGTATATGGTTTTCGGTCAGGAGAATGATTGATCCTAAAGGATAAGTGAGGAAGAGCCATGAGTCAACACTAGATGAGCCGATCCAACCACAGAAAAATCTATGGATCAACGCCTCGCATTGCAAAAGGGTCGACCAACCAGAGCTGCACTGAGCGTTCTGCTCATATTTATCCTTTTTAAAAAACCTGTACAGTCTCAGACCATCATTGCCAAAACAGTTAGAAGAGAGGCCGTAGAGAACCTTGAGACATGGGAAATTCCAACTACAAAGGGTGAGGATTCGTCTAGGAATCCTTGGTCTCAAACAGGTGAAGAAAACCCCTTTCCCTTTCCGCCCATGCCTCAATGTTCAGGTAGGCAGTTTTTCCCAACAGATCTGTCTACTTCTCTTCCTAAGGGAACACAGTACCCTTAGAATTCAGAAATGGCAGAAAAAAGTTTTTAGGGGGGACTGTTGAGGATAAGAATTAAGTAACTAAAAATACTTAATTCAGCCATTTCATAGACTCGGGTATATAGTTTAGTAGATGTAAACTAACACACATATTTATGCATGCTTTTGTTTCTTACTAACATGTATATATGTATATTGCATATTTAGTGATTTTCCTTAACACAGTATATACCAGCACATGTAATTTGAAGACGGCTGCTGCATCCCGGACAATTCCCAAAGAAGTTAAAGAACAAAGGACTTCCTAAAGTTTTGACTGACCAATCCAGAAGAGATTTTGCTAATTTCTATACGTCTTGAAGCCCCGACCTACGATACTTGATTGGGCTAAACTTTTGTATACACCCTCACTGTAAAAGGCTTTGTCTAAAATTAAAAGGGTCAGTCGGCTCATCAGTCGTGAGAGAGAGAGAGTCATAAGTGATTCAACTAATTGTTAATCTTTCTCGCTGTGCACACACCACAATATAATTTGGAACAGCAGTCAGATCCAGAGAAAGACCGCTTGAGCCTCATCCCCAACAGGTGTATTCAAGAAAAATTGCACAACAATAGTATTTAATTGTATTTTACATTTTCTCGTTACCCTTGTGAAAATGTAAAATTTGGGTCTACAGTAACATTTTTTGGGAAAAATTAACATTTTCTTTTTTCCTTCCATACGTATTTAGTTCCTGTGAAGCGCCTAAAGAGTTAAACCTATTGGATGGAGTTTTGAGCAGTTGGAAGGTGAAGATTTTAGAATTGTGTGACTTTGGAGTATTTTATGTCTCCTATTACTCTCAAAGCCACTTCAAATGTGATGTGGTCCCTAAAAAAATGATTTTATAAATTTTGTTGAAAAAATGAAAAAATTGCTGATAAACGTTGAACCCTTAATATAATAATAATAAGTTTATTTTTATAGTGCCAACATATTCCGCAGCACTTTACAGTCAAGTGGGGGCTTTTACAGACAAAAACAAAAAAAAAATAGCACATAGTTCAGCATACAATAGGAATGAAGGTCCTGCTTACAAGCTTACAATCTATTCTTCTACCTTCCTAACGAAAAAATTATGTTTCATATAGACATGTGGGAAATGCTATTTTGTGTGACATACCATATATTTTGTTTTAAAAGACACCCCAGATTATAAGACGTACCCCAAATTTAGAGGAAAAAAAAATGTAAAAAATAATATGGGGTCCGTCTTGTAATCTAGTAGTGTCTTACTGGGGGGCACAGCAGCGAAGGTGGAGCAGGGTCACAGGAGGCAGGGATACCAATGGACCAGGGCGATGCTGCAGGTGGTGCGACATGTGTCCCAGATGTTTGCTTCAGGCACTGTGATACAGAAACTGTTGACGGTGTGAGTTTAAAAAAATGGTACCAAGAGTCAGCGTGTGTGCAAAATGAGCTATCAGCTCAATGACGAGTCAAGATCTCATCTGTGCACTTGCCACTTCCAGGTACCATTTTCCTTAAGTCCACAGCTGGGAGATCAATGGACTGGAGGTGGCACTTGCGCAGATGAGTTTTTGAACTGAGAGCTCCATCTGCACATACGTCAAGTTCGAGCACCATTATTTGAAGCCCACACTGTCGACATTTTCAGGATGGTCCCTGCCTCACACCCCGCAGCAAGCACAGCCTGACATCAGCATCACCACCGCCCACAGCATCAGCACCGCCCACAGAACAGTGCACAGCCCAGAGTATTGCCCCTGACTCCTGTGGCCCGGCTTCACCATCCCCCGGTAAGCTACATTCGAATTACAAGATGCACCAACCATTTTCCTCCTAAATTTTAAGGACAAAAAGTGCATGTTATAATCCAAAAACTACAGTAAGTCTCTGATTTAAAGGCATAAAAATAAAAAAATTGAAAATTGCAATATTTACGTTTTTGCCAAAGTTCCGATATTTTCACCTTAAATGCAAAAAAAATCATACTAAATTTACCACTTTCATGAAGTACGATATACCAAGAAAACTCCCAGAATCAGCAGGGTCAGTTGAATCGTTATAGAGTTATTACATAATAAATTCACACTGGTCGGAATAGAAAAAAATGGCCCTTTCATGAAGGTGAACAAAGAATAAGTGGATATGTAAAGGGAGGTTCAACACATTATTGACTGGTCACTAGATGTACACTTGTATTTAACCATTTGTTAACACAAATGTTTAATCTCTACAGAGTTGCGAGGCTTTGTAGAGTATGTTTGAGCTAGTAATAAGCTTCAAAGTGCTAAGGCATGACTTAGAATGTTATCTGTCTCTGCTAGTAATAGTGAACTGTCCATGGTGCTGAAATTTGCAGCCACAAGTATAGAATATCCACAAAGTATATAAACGTAAAACTATTTAATAATCTTGTATCTATTAAGGGCTGTTCTATTTTAGGAAGTAACTGAGAGCTTTTAATATTTTTCCTACCCAAAAAACATTATCATTCTGTAAAATAATAAAAAAAAGCAGAATTCTAAATATAGTGTCTTTTACACATGCATAGATTGAACCTATTTTTCTGTTATATAGACAATGTAATGAAGATGAGTAATCGTGGTGTTTTGGTTTATTAAAAGTTAATGCTTAATGTGACGCCCTGGTGCCGCGAGGTAGTCATAGAAAAACATACACCCCACACAACACCATCCCACACCAGGTTCCATCAGCCACAAAAGCCTAGCCACCCCCCTCAGGGTAGGAAGGACACACCAGTGGGCAGGACCAGGCGGATTGGGAGCGCCCACCTAGGGGTTTTGAGGATCTGGGGGAGGGAACCAGTCAGTTGGACTTCAAGTTTGGAGTCAAGAGAGAGTCTTGAAGTGTCAGTGTCAGAGTTGGGTCAAGTGGAAGTCTGTACCTGGTGCAGGGTAGCCAGGGTAGTAGCCCTTGTCCAATGGCTAGGTGGCATGCAGTGAACTGTGTTCAAAGGCGACGGGAGTCCGGTCGCGGGAAATCCAGAGTGGACTGGGACAGAGTTGGAGCCCGCCGGTACCGACAGTGGAGATCCGGTCTGGAAACCGTGCACAGGCGGGGTACCTGGACCCTAGATAGAAGACAGTTGCAAGCCCCTTCTCTAATTATCCAGGCCATGAGCAAGGTTCCAGACGTTGTTCCAAAGTGTTAGCCCAGATAGAGCGAAATGGCAGCCCACCACGGGGGATAGGGTATCCGCAAACACCCACTTAGATCCTAAGGGTCAGTTTTCGCGGGTACATCTCCCAACCAAAACCAAACCGGGAGTGAAAATCCCCGTTCCATACGAGGTCGTCTCAAATAGAAGGAAAATACAGAGTGCCGGAGGAAGGGACATTGGTACACCAGCCGGGTGTGGGAACTGTATACACCCTGAAGCAGCAGCTGGCTACTGACACCTTGGTTTAGCAGCAGACTTGTGTGCATTTATTCAATCATGAGTACACCAACACCCTCCGGTCCGGCCCGATGCATCACCACCAACAGCCATCACCTCCCGTGTTTTGGACACTGAGCCCCGGAGCATCCACCCCTACCCACGAAGGGGTTAACATCCAGCTGCCATCCATTCGCCCCTGGGTGCTCCCCAACAGCAGCGGTGATACTCCACCTTACCACACACCGTGGGTGGCATCACGAATTATCCGCAACAATCCCCTGTACATATTACGCCCTTTTTTTATTTGAGTGTCCGCATGATCCCCGGGTCCAGAGACCCCTCGAACCACTGTGGATCCGGATCCGAGCAGCTCGACTGCAGACGTGGGGGTGGCACACCTCCAAACCTGGCATCACGAACAGGATTGTAACCCATCCACCTACCTGGTGGAAGGGTGTCTTGTTTTGGACTGTAAACGGTGCTCCGTTTCAAAATTTTTCAACAGCCGCCATTTTGCCGCCATGTTTGGGCGTGAAAAAACAACAAGCCCGGCGTCTTCTTCCCTGGAAAAGGACGCGAAGTTGAAGCCCTGCCCCCTGGGCACGAGGGCGGAAGTTGGGGACTCCCCAGACAGGAAGCGCAAAGTACAGTCCCACGAGACTGCTTTCGAAAAACCAAGGGGGAGGACAGAAAAAGCGGCATGTGACACAAGAAGATAAAAGGCAGGGACACCAGGACTTTGCCAAATCCCGTTCCTGGACAAGCAAGTGGTAGGATGTCTCAGGGGTCCGGCAACCAGCAAGTGGAGAGGCCCATTCCCGGGACCGCCGACTGGATTGAAGTGCAGACGGAGAGGATGTGTCGGAGGATCCAGGCCCAGGCGCATTTCCTCATGACGCTGTGGACCACCGAAATGAAGGGCCTGGCTGCAGCTGTCCGGGCGCGCGAGATGGAGATGGCCTCGGAGGAGCGGGTAAGCGGTGATCCACGCCCCTATGTTCCCCAGGAATCAGCCGTACCGGCTGAGGGGCCTGGCCTGCACCTGTCCGCTACGTCGCCTCCCTCGCCACCCGTGTCCGCGGCCAGTGCCCTGATTGGCCCGCTGACCCAAATAACGGCAGCGGAACCCGTCATGTCTAATGTAGAGGACCCAGCAATGGGGACCTCGGGCCCTGCCCGCAACCCCACTCCGACACCCGTCCCAGCCCCGCGCCGGACCGAAGTCCGGAAGACATCTCCTCCGGCCCCGAGCCAGGCCGCAGCATCAGTGACGTCACCCCCAGCCCCGAGTCCGGCCGCAACAGAGATGACGTCGGCTTCAGCAGTCCGCTCGGCCACAACGGAGTTGACGTCAGCTCCGGCAGTCCGCCTGGCCACAGAGAAGGCGGTGCCCGACAAGAAGCCACCCGTGGCAGCCGCGCAGGCTGCTACCCAGTGCCCGGTCCCAGCTGTGGAGCAGCCGGGATGTACCTGCAGGGATGCAGAGAAGGCCAGTGAAGCATGGGACCCTCGGCAGAGTGAGAGGGGAGGAGCATGGAACCCATGCCCCATACCGAGAGTGACAACAGCGGCAGCTGAAGCAAGAGATTTCTGCCCGGGTGAAACGCAAAGCCGAGGTGCTGGCACGCACCTATCAAGAGAAGGACAACCTATGGCAGGCTACCTTCCGTGTGCAGGGCCCGACCTACCAAGGGCAGGTACGCCACTTAAACCCCCAAAAGGGATGGGGGTTCATCTATGAGCCGGGACTGGACTTCGAGATCTTTGTGTCCCGGAGGGATGTGGCCCCTCATTTGCCGACTGGCCATCCAGATAGGAATCTGGAACCCGGTGACATGGTCAGTTACACCCGACACTGTGGGGAGCGAGGGTGGTTTGCCCTTGATATAAAGAAGTGGGTGGTAGTGAATAAAACCCCCTGCCTCGCTTCCCACCGCTTCTTGGATGAAGATAAAGAGTGAAAGGTAGCGGTTCACCGGCTACCCGTTAAATTGTTCAGTTTACCCCCCGTTTCCAGTTCATAATCATGGACCAAGACCTCAGGACTGGTGAGGTCACCACAAAAACTTTCCTGGGTCCTGTAAATACCCCTACCTACCTTCTTGTTACTCCTTACCTGCACAGCCTCTGGATAGGTAGATTGGAGGAAGGGCCTGCGATGGAGTAGGCCAAGGCCCAGCCAATAATGAAACCGGTGGATAACCTCCAGGCCAAGGGGCCCCAGACTTTGGGCCATTGAGATGGACTGCTGGGTAAGGAACTTTTTACCCGGACCGTGCAGGCGTTACCTGGAACAGCTTGGGTCTGGGGAAAAGGGGTGCCCACCATGATTAGAGGTGGCACCAAGGTACCAGGTTGTTTGGGTGGCGAACGGAGGAGGGGAATGTCATGTTTACCCTGTTTTTGCAATGTTGAAGTAATGTGCCTCCCATAAAGGGAAGAAATGTTCTTAACATGTTATTTACCTTTTCCCGTTCAGTTCCAGAAAGATAAACGTCAGTGGTCGGACAACCCGCGGATGGGCTGTATTAAACCAAGGGGGAGTGTGACGCCCTGGCGCCGCCAGGTGGTCATAGAAAAACATACACCCCACACAACACCATCCCACACCAAGTTCTATCAGCCACAAAACCCCAGCCAACTCCCTCAGGATAGGAAGGACACACCAGTGGGCAGGACCAGGCGGATTGGGAGTGCCCACCTAGGGGTCTTGAGGATCTGGGGGAGGGAACCAGTCAGTTGGAGATCAAGTTTGGAGTCAAGAGAAAGTCTTGAAGTGTCAGTGTCAGAGTTGAGTCAAGTGGAAGTCTGTACCTGGTGCAGGGTAGCCAGGGTAGTGGCCCTTGTCTACTGGCTAGGTGGCAAGCAGTGGACCATGTCCAAAGGTGATGGGAGTGTGGTCGCAGGAAATCCAGAGTAGACCGGGACAGGGTTGGAGCCCGCTGGTACCGACAGCGGAGATCCGATCCGGAAACCATGCACAGGCGGGGTACCTGGACCCAAGATAGAAGACGGTTGCAAGCCCCTTCTCTAATTAACCAGGCTGGGAGCAAGGTTCCAGACGTTGTTCCAAAGTGTTAGCCCAGATAGAGCGAAACGGCATCCCACCACGGGGAATAGGGTATCCGCAAACACCAACTGAGATCCCAAGGGTCAGTTTTCACGGGCACATCTCCCACCCTCTGGTCCGGCCCGGTGCATCACCACCAACAGCCATCACCTCCCGTGTTATGGACACTGAGCCCCGGGACATCCACTCCTACCCACAGAGGGGTTAACATCCAGCTACCATCCCATCGCACCCGGGTGCTCCCCAACAGCAGCGGTGGTACTCCACCTTACCACACACCGTGGGTGGCGTCACGAATTATTCACAACAATCCCCTGTACATATTACGCCCTTTTTCCTTTTTTTTTATTTGAGTGTCCGCATGACCCCCGGGTCCGGAGACCCCTCGAGCCACTGCGGATCCGGATCCGAGCAGCCCGACTGCTGACGTGGGGGCGGCACACTTAATGGTTAATGTTTTCCATGCCTGGTTCATTTTAATTCATCTGAGCTTGCCCACGTTGGCTGTGGACAGACTGTTTGTGATCACTGCCCCTGCCATGATAAACACATTTTCCGTTAGTACAGTTGCCGCAGGGCAGGTCAACACCTCCAAGGTGTAAAGGTCAAGCTCAGGCCATGTGTCCAATTTGGAGACCCTGTTTTTCTGTTATATGGACAGTGTAATTAAGATGAGTAATCGTGGTGTTTTGGTTTATTGAAAGTTAATGCTTAATGGATTTTCTAAGATAGATATAAAAATTGTGACATGGGTTTTCTGTACCTTTATGTGAAAAAATGCAGATTGGGGGGCGTGGCTTGCTGATGGCCGAGTGAGTTGCACATGCTGGGAGCTCTGTCCTGAACTTCCTCCCTTAGCCTCTATTAGTTCACATTAACATCTCCCTGCTTATGGGCAGATCCAGGAAAGTCACCTGACACCGAGGTGAGATAAAGGAGACAGTGAGCAGCATGGATTGTTTCCTCAGCCAGAGTACCTCAGCAGCCGTCAGGAACACTAGAACAATGATGGCGTTGGCCTCCCTCATGGAAAGCTCACAGCCCTGGGAAACTCAAACACAGACACAGCAGGACCCTGGGAAATCACAGCAGGACTTCTCCAGCAAGGAGGACAATGAGGGAGATCTGCCTAATCTACATGAGATAAGTAAATCTATCAAGGCTTTGCCTACAAAAAAAAGATTTGGACAGATTTGCTAGCTGACTTGAGAATACTTATAAGAAAGAGCTGCAGGCACTGAAATCTGAATTCACATACAGGGTAGAGGAGGTGGAGAATTCCCAGGAAGCTATCACTGCTGAGTTGTTCCTACAAAGGAAAATATTACTTAGCCACTCAGCAAAGATTGATGAGCTCACTTCAGGGCAAGAGGACTTAGAGAACCGCAATCGGCGAAATAATGTCCGTATCCGTGGCATCCCTGAAAGTATTGGCACGCCTGAACTGGAGGCCATGGCACAGAAGCTCTTTGCTCAAATTCTGGGAGAACAAAGCTCTGGGCCGATTGAGTTAGACCGCATACATAGGGCCCTGGGTCCCAAATCCCCTCCAGATTCACGTCCAAGGGACATAATATGTAGAGTCCACTTTTATAAGGTGAAGGACTCCATCATGTCCGCGGTGCGGCAGGCAGGATCCATCAACTTCCAGGGGTCCCAGGTCCAGATATTACCGGATCTGGCTAGACGCACTCTGCAGCTGCGAAGTGCATTAAAACCCCTGCTCCAACACCTCCAGGACAGAAACATTCCATATATATGGGGTTTCCCCTTCCAGCTGACAGCGCATAAGGATGGGAAATCAGCAATCTTCCGCAAACTCTGAGATCTGGCTAAGTTCTTGGGGACTTTCGGGCTTCCTATGGTGGCACTGCCGGATTGGCCCTCAGGCCCCCAACTCCCTGTGGAACCCCCAGTATGGCAGCCAGTCCGTTGCCATGGGAGACAAAGAGGTCCTGACGAGAACAATCCGACAGTTTCCTACTGGAGATAACCTTCATGGGCCCTTCCGGCATGATAGCCAATTATCCCTGGAGCCACAGGGAAGGGCCTTTCCATGAAACTGCACCAAAGGCATCGTTGCAAGTTACTGTGATTTGTTGAAAGTCTTTCTCCTGTCACCTAATATTGCTTCTTTCCAGACTAGCACTGTGTTATTTCACAGGTTTATCAGAGGTTCTGACATTGGGTCAAGTACTACTTAAACCTCATAGGAGGAAGCAGTAAACTGTTTGTGTTATAGATCCACTTGGACCCTCCACCGGATGGACCTGGTTGGGAGGGTCTTCCCCTAGCCTTTACTGACCGGACCCTGTGGGGCTGGACCGCCTAGAGGCGAAGATCTGGGCCTTTTGAGAAATAAGCCCGGGAGACCCATGTGATTTTCTTGGTTTTTTACAATTACTAGAATCTTGTCCCTGATCTGAACACATTGCTTACCTACTGGGAATGCTGATTGGGGTCAATGCCTAGAGTAATAGCCTGTTATGATGTTTACTTTTCTTTAGATGATAAAGTTTTAGCGGGAGCATATAATTAGTGCGCTTTATAATGATATATCATATTGTATTAGAGGCGGGGGGTAAGGGACGGACTCGCTGCCGTTCTTGGCTTCCTCTAACCCCAAAAAGGAGCCAAGCACCTTGGCTGCAGCCATCTTTATGAGGAAGGCTCACCACATTCTGTGTGTGCACATATCATTTGTCTTGGCTCCTTTTTGGTGTTTTTTTTATTTAGTTCTTTGTGGTTTTTCTTAATCTAACCCCCCCTTAGTGCAAATGGCAATCCATAGCCATGGACATTTTGCACCACTTAATACTAGGGTTCCTTACCCACCTGTTAGGTCCCTTGACCTAAACCTTGCGCTTTCTTTTCTCTGTCTTTCTTTCTTCTCTATCCTCCCCTCTCACCTGACTGGACCAGCCCCCAGATACCACATCATGCTTCCAGCTGCCCTGCATTATGGATAGTGTCAAGTTTTGCTCCTTCAATGTTAAAGGTTTGAATGTCCCTGAAAAAAGAAAACAGATAACATATTCCTGTCATAAGCAACGGGTGGCCATCTTGATGCTTCAGGAAACTCACTTTAAGTCAGATGCAATTCCTAAGTGTGCCTCGGCTTACTACCCGATTTGGCACCATAGCTCGAATCCTGATGCTAAGTCTAAGGGGGTTTCCATGGCATTTCATAGGTCCTTCATACCAGAGGTGTTAGACTCCTGTATCGACCCCAAGGGAAGATATATTTTCTTAAAGCTTTCTTGGAAAACCAATATCTTTGTTATTGCTAACATGTACTTTCCTAACCAGGGGCAGGACAGATTCTGTGCAGACTGGAGGAAAATTCTGGAAGATTTTGCGGACTCCTCTCTGGTGATATTAGGAGGCGATTTTAATCTGCCAATGAACCCAGCCCTCAATGTGTCCTCGGGTAAGTCGTCCTATCCGGCCTCAGTCATATAAAGGGTCAAAAAGCACATGCATGGCCTGAGATTGGTGGACATATGGAGGATTCTTCATCCGGACACCAAAGATTACAGCTTCTATTCCTCGGTCCATTCTGTCTATAGCAGAATTGACATGACAGTAGAAGTGACCATAGGTAATATACTATGGTCAAACCACGCTCCCATTTACTTATCGATTCAGTTAGGGCCTCGTGTCAAATCAAATTTCACCTGGCGACTGAATGAAAACCTATTACAGGATCAGTTATGCAAAGCGGACCTTACCCAGTCAATTCATAACTTTATTAGACACTAGAAGGTGGCCCGATTCTACGCATCGGGTATTCTAGAATTTACGTATTGTGTAGTTCATGTATGATTTTTGTTATATATATATATATATATAGATGTTGTTGTGTGTAGTTACCAAGTGTTTGTGTAGGGCGCTGTACATGTTCTGGGTGTTGTCTGGGTGTGATGGGGGGTGAGAGCAGTGTTGTTTGTGTGTTGCGTTGTTTGTGGAGCGCTGTGTGTGTAGCGTTGTGTGTGTGTGTTGCGCGGTTTGTGTGTGTGTGGTGTGTTTTGGGGGGAGGTATGTTTTGTGCAATGTGTGTGTTGTGCGGTATGTGCGTATATTTGTGTGTGCAGCGTTGTCTGTGTGTGGGTGTCTGTGTAGGGCAGTTGTTTGTGGTTCCCAGTGTGTGTGTGTGGTGTGTTGTGCAGTGCGCGCGTGTGTGTGTGTGTGTTGGGGGGAGGTGTGCACTTCCCATCGTGCTCCATCCCTCATGCAGCGCACTCCCCATCGTGCTCCATCCCCCATGCAGCGCACTCCCTATCGTGCTCCATCTCCCATCCTGCGCACTCCCAAACGTGCTCCATCCGCCATGCTGCGCACTCCGAAACGTGCTCCATCCGCCATGCTGCGCACTCCCAAACGTGCTCCATCCGCCATGCTGCGCACTCCCAAACGTGCTCCATCCGCCATGCTGCGCACTCCCCATCGTGCTCCATCCCCCATGCTGCGCACTCCCAAACGTGCTCCATCCGCCATGCTGCGCACTCCCCATCGTGCTCCATCTCCCATGCTGCGCACTCCCAAACGTGCTCCATCCGCCATGCTGCGCACTCCCAAACGTGCTCCATCCCCTATGCTGCGCACCCTCCATCGTGCTCCATCTCCCATCCTGCGCACTCCCAAACGTGCTCCATCCGCCATGCTGCACACTCCCAAACGTGTTTCATCCGCCATACTCCGCACTCCCCATCGTGCTCCATCCCCCATGCAGCGCACTCCCCATCGTGCTCCATCCCCTATGCTGCGCACCCCCCATCGTGCTCCATCTCCCATGCTGCGCACTCCAAAACGTGCTCCATCCGCCATGCTGCGCACTCCCAAACGTGCTCCATCCGCCATACTCCGCACTCCCCATCGTGCTGAATCCCCCATGCTGCGCACTCCCAAACGTGCTCCATCCGCCATGCTGCGCACTCCCAAACGTGCTCCATCCGCCATGCTGCGCACTCCCAAACGTGCTCCATCCGCCATGCTGCGCACTCCCAAACGTGCTCCATCCGCCATGCTGCGCACTCCCAAACGTGCTCCATCCGCCATGCTGCGCACTTCCAAACGTGCTCCATCCGCCATGCTGCGCACTCCCAAACGTGCTCCATCCGCCATGCTGCGCCAGCATCAGCCTCTCTACCCGCAGCATCAGCCTCTCTGCCCGCAGCATCAGCCTCTCTGTCCCCAGCATCAGCCTCTCTGTCCCCAGCATCAGCCTCTCTGTCCCCAGCATCAGCCTCTCTGTCCCCAGCATCAGCCTCTCTGTCCCCAGCATCAGCCTCTCTTCTCCCAGCATCAGCCTCTCTTCTCCCAGCATCAGCCTCTCTCATCCCAGCATCAGCCTCTCTCATCCCAGCATCAGCCTCTCTGTCCCCAGCATCAGCCTCTCTGTCCCCAGCATCAGCCTCTCCTCTCTGTCCCCAGCATCAGCCTCTCTCCTCCCAGCCTTCCCCAGCATCAGCCTCTCTCCTCCCAGCCTCCCCCAGCATCAGCCTCTCTTCTTCCAGCCTCCCCCAGCATCAGCCTCTCTCCTTCCAGCCTCCCCCAGCATCAGCCTCTCTCTCCCAGCCGTCCCCAGGATCAGCCTCTCTCCTCCCAGCCTCCGTCCTCCCAGCCTTCCCCAGCATCAGCTTTCCCCTCCCAGCCTCCCTCAGCATCAGCCTTCCCCAGCATCAGCCTCTCTCCTCCCAGCCTCAGCCTCTCTCCTTCCAGCCTCCCCCAGCATCAGCCTCTCTCCTTCCAGCCTCCCTCAGCATCAGCCTCCCGTTCCCAGCCTTCCCCAGGATCAGCCTCTCTCCTCCCAGCCTCCTTCCTCCCAGCCTCCTCCTCCCAGCCTCCTTCAGCATCAGCCTTCCCCTCCCAGTCTCCCCCAGCATCAGCCTCCCCCTCCCAGCCTTCCCCAAGATCAGCCTCTCTGCTCCCAGCCTCCTCCAGCACGCCGTGCTCCTCTGCCGACACTCACACACACGATCGCATACACTCACACACACCCGATCCCGACACTCACACACACCCGATCGCATCCACTCACACACACCCGATCGCATCCACTCACACACACCCGATCGCATCCACTCACACACACCCGATCGCATCCACTCACACACACAGACACTGACGATATCGCACATACGCGCTCACAGTCACAACATCCGGAGATACCACATGCTTCTGGCCATGTGATCCTCCGTCAGGTCCTGGAAGGTCACAACAGCACAGTATCGAGGCCGAGAAGCAAGCGATATCGCCGGATGCTGTGAGTGTGTGGATGCGATGTGATGTGTGTGTGAGGTGTGTGTGTGAGGTGTGTGTGTGAGAGTGAGTGTGATCTGATGTGTGTGCATGTGTGTGTGTGTGCTGTTATGTGTGTGTGTGTGGATCTTCCGCGCGCTGCAGGACCTTGATGCGCTTGTAACCATGCCAACGTATCCCGTCCCCCGCTCGCACGGGAGCCCACACCACTCCTGTGCGAGCGGGGGATGGGGGACGGGGGGGGCAGTACAGTACTCACCTCCGTGACAGTTCGGGGAATGCGCGGGGGATGAGAGGGGGGGGAGTACAGTACTCACCTCCGTGACAGCCGTGACAGTTCGGGGCATGCGCGGGGGGAAGTGGGCGGGGCCAGAGCTAACGTGCATTGCGTGAGGGGGGCGGGGCGTGGCGTGGCTGAATTGCCAATGCCTGCAGGGTGCCGGGGCGAGAGGCCAATCTGTGGGGGGGCGGAGCCTGGGCGAGCGGCTGGCCAATCCGTGTGGGGGCGCAGCCTGGGCGAGCGGCCAATCGGTGTGGGGGGGCGGGGCCATGGCGAGCCCAGCGGCCAATCAGCTTTGTGTCACCATAAGGACACAATGTCACCGGAAGGACACAATTTTGAAGCATGACAGACAGACAGACAGACAGACAGAATAAGGCAATTATATATATAGATCATGAATGTGATACCACTTCTCCTGCAATCCAGTGGGAATCACTGAAATGTGTATTAAGGGGCATTTTGATCTCGCATGGTACCCGCCTGAAAAAAGAAAGAGCCATTGAAATAACACAGTTATCTAACCAGATTGCCTCACTAGAAACCAAACACAAACGGGACTCATCTCCCACAACCTACGCACAACTCTCTACAACCAGACATAAATTACTAGAGGTATTAGACCAGAAACCCAGGGGCATAAGAGAACGTCTCAAAAGCCGCTTTTATCAACTGAGCAATAGAAGTGGGAAGCTTCTTGCAAGGGCCCTCCATCCCCGCTCCATGAATACTTACATCCCTTTCATAAAAGACCCAGGAAGTGGTGGTCATTTGCATAGCAACCAGGACATTTTAGCAGGCTTCCGCACATACTACAAGGCGCTTTATGATATTAGGGGACAATCAGGACACATAGCGACATATGGGACTCAAGATGATGTTAAAGCTTACCTGAAATCCCATAATCTCCCTTCCATCTCAAATGATACCTTACTGGAGCTGGAACAGGACTTCTCCCAGGAGGAGGTCAACGCGGTAGTCTCAGATTTGAAGTCGGGGAAAAGCCCAGGTCCAGACGGGTTCTCAGGGGGTTTCTATAAACAATTTTCAGAACTTCTAAATCCACTGTTCTTATCAGTCTGTAGATATATATCTGCAGGGGGTGCATTCCCTCCCCAGGCGTTGATGGCCCACATCACAGTTATACCCAAACCAGGGAAGGACGCATCTCTTTGTTGCAACTATAGACCGATCTCGCTCATAAATCTAGATATCAATCTTTATTCTAAATGATATCAAATAGGTTACGAGACCTTCTTCCCAGACTGGTAAACCAGACCAGGTGGGTTTCGAGCCCAGAAGAGAAGCCAGGGACAACACCCTGAGGACCATCTCCCTGATTGACGGTGCAAGACGTCACAGGATCCCCATGTGCATCCTGTCGGTAGATGCAGAGAAGGCGTTTGACAGGGTGCACTGGGGTTTCATGTTTCAGGTCCTTAAAAACATAGGGTTGGGAGAGCACATGATGAACAGAGTTACAGCACTCTACTCTTCGCCCACAGCATGAATCAAAATAAATGGCTCCCTCTCAGATTCCTTTACAATATGTAATGGAACAAGACAAGGGTGCCCCCTTTCCCCATTATTATATATTCTGACCATGGAACATCTGGCGGTGGCATTAAGGAGCAATATATCAATTAAAGGGGTTACATTTCACAAACAGGACCATAAATTAGCCAACATAATGGCTGAATTGCGGAGGTTTGGATCTCTTAGTAATTTTAAAATAAATACTCATAAATCCGAAATACTGAATATATCTCTTCTTCCAATGCTGGTGACTCAGCTCAAAGCCTCTCTCCCCTTCAAATGACAGGTGGATTCATTGACATACCTAGGAATTAAACTGACGGCAGATCCCCTTGACCTCTTTAAATCAAATCACCACCACATTTCCAGGAAATTAGAATTAGACCTCAATAACTGGAACAAACTCCAGCTTTCATGGCTTGGGAGGATAAATGCGATCAAAATGGACCTGTTACCGAAGCTGCTTTATTACTTCCAAACCATCCCCTCAGTATTGCCGGCCACTTTTTTCTCATGTCTGAAATCTAGCATAACCAAATTTGTCTGGTCACATAAACGCCCACATATTTTCCACAAAATATTGAGTAGATCAATGGATATGGGAGGAACTGGACTCCCTAATCTCCTTTTGTATAGCTACGCCTCACTAGGGACATGCGTTCTGGATCTATTTAACTCAGGAGAATCGAAAAGATGGGTGGAAGCCGAAAGCGCGCAATCTGATGTTGATCCGAAGGTAGTTATTTGGACCAGAGCACCACCCAGCTCCAGCTCTATCACAGTACCCTTTATCACTAAGCAATTGCGGAATTTTATGTCCCGAGGTAATAAATATCTTGACTTGTCCTCCATTCCAGGCCCATTGACACCGGTCCATAGTAATTCAGATTTTCAGGCGGGTTTCCATAGATCAACATTCCTCCATAAAAGGAAGAGTGACCATCCTATTATTCGTGACTTTATCTCAGACACAGGTATTAAACCCCTACATAATTACTCTTCAGATATCAACAAATCTCAAGATATGTGGTTCTTCTTCGAACAGCTGAAAAGTTTTATAGTGTCTATGGCTAGGAGGGTAGACATCTATAGGGCACTCACACCCTTTGAGACCCTTTGCCTAGAGAAGGATCCTCCAGGCCATACCATTTCGACCTTGTATGACTTGTTTCTCAGATGCAGAGGTGCGAGGGACGGCTTGCCTGGGTACTTTGGGAAATGGGAGAGAGAGTGGGGGAGGTCATTCTCGGCTGAGGAGCGGACCAACATCCTTCTTTTATTGGTAAAATTTTGCTGAATGTGATATCACAGGAGAAGTGGTACAAGATCCTATCTAAGTGGTATAGGTGTCCTGTGAGTATCCATGCTGCCTTTCCATCAGCCTCTGATGTGTGCTGGAGATGCCAAAAGGAGAGGGGAACCCTCACTCATATCTGGTGGTCATGTCCCCCGGTGAGATCATTCTGGGAGAGCATTTTCCAGTTACTCAATAAACTATCCTTGAGGCAGATCCAGCCCTCAAAAAAGTTAGCTCTCCTGTCCCTCGAGAATGTTTCTGCTTCAGGGTTTAGGAAAGGTTTATTAAGACATTTTTTAACAGCTGCCAGAAACCTAATTCCAAGATATTGGAAGCAAACTAGAATTCCATCACGGGATGAATTCATAGCAGAGTACAACGAGATCCTCAGGATGGAGACCTTGATAGGTCAGACACTCGGCAACAAGGACAAAGTTGATGCTACGTGGGCCCCGTGGATCATGTTCAGGGACTCACCGGATATGGGTCTATGGATTCACGGGGGGCAGGTATGTAGGTAATTTTCCATTCTCTTATTTCTGTACCTGGAAGGTTAGCCTTGAAAATGTGGTTTTGATGTAGGAGGGCGCGTCCATTCGGGTGGGAACCCTTTGTACCCTTCCCCTTTCATCTTACTTTCCCACGTTTCTGTTGTCTTTACTGTCTCTAAATTCTTCTTCCACCTCCTCTTCTTTATCTCTTTATTTTTCAAGTTGTTTTTCCTATTTCACACACATACAAATTGTACTTGTTATTTTTGGTTGCCAGTGGCGCAGGTGTAGTCAAGGAACTGTGATGTTTTTAGCAGCTAGCTTGGGATATATACCCTCAGCCTGTGCACTGTGCAATTGTTTGATTATCTTCTTCTATTCTAATAAACTTTGATTTGAACAAAAAAAATGCAGATTAAAAGCTAAACTTAATATTGTGCCTACTGTATTTAAAATTCGTTTTATGCGAGTTTTTCATTTCTGTGATTTTTTATTTTATCTATTTCTTTTAAATTACAAGAAAAAAAATTACATCTCAATTTCTGTACTGCTCTTGCACCAATGGGTCTAAACATGATGACCTCAGGTTGCCATTGCAACAATAGGCTCACTGGTGTCCCTATCACTTGGGAGAGGATGCTCACACCCACTCTTAGCCCCTAAATGCTGCAATCACTATTGATCGCTAGAATTTATGGGGTTAAACAGCCAAGAGCGGTGAGGGGTCTGCTCCTAGCTGTGAAAGCCAGTGCTCGGCTGTCATATAGGCCAAGCTCCCAGCGGCGATCATGTAGCTTCTCATAGGAAAAAATAAATAGTGGTCGTGAACTTGTCTGTGTAGATGGAAGTGGAGAGGAGGTAACCAACACAGTTTTTTTAAGGAAAGGGAAAATTAAGATTTAATCAAAAAAAGTCTTTAACCAGGAAGAGAAGGTCCACGTTGAGGTGGACATTGAAGTTTAGGTGGAAGGGGCAAAGGCGGAGCTAGCCAATCCTTTTTTAGCCAAAAATTGTGCAAATTCTCCCACTTAAAAAGATGAAAGAGGCCTGTAATTGACATCATAGGTAGACCCCAACTATGAGAGACAAAATGAGTAGGCAAATCCAGAAAATCACCTTGTCTGATTTGACAAGATATTGTTTTTGCAAATTATGGTGGAAAATAAGTATTTGGTCAATAACAAAAGTTCATCTCAATATTTTGTTATATATTCTTTGTTGGCAATGACAGCGGTCAAACATTTTCTGTAAGTCTTCACAAGGTTGGCACACACTGTTGGTGGTATGTGGCCCATTTTTGCATGCAGATCTCCTCTACAGCAGTGATGTTTTGGGCCTTTCGCTGGCAACTTTCAACTCCCTCCAAAGGTTTTCAATGGGGTTGAGATTTGGAGACTGGCTAGGCCACTCCAGGACTTTCATATGCTTCTTACAAAGCCACTCCTTTGTTGCCCTGGCGGTGTTGCTTGGGATCATTATCATCCTGAAAGACCAAGCCACATTTAATCTTCAATTCTCTTGCTGATGGAAGGAGGTTTGCACTCAAAATCTCACAATACATAGCCTCATTCATTCTTTCATGTACACGGATCAGTCGTCTTGGTCCCTTTGCAGAGAAACAGCCCCAAAGAATGATGTTGCCACCCCCATGCTTCACAGTAGGTATTGTGTCCTTTGGATGCAACTCAGCATCAAAGCATACTACATGTTGCCACCCTGCTGGGCAGGTACTGTGTGTGGAGTCCCCATCCTCTTCCCCGCACCCTCCCACGTATCCCGTAGTGTCATGAACTCAAAGATCCTGCCTGTAGGCTGCATGCGGCCCTTGATGCTGCTTGTGGCGCAGGCCCGCAGACCCCTTGCTGATCACTGCCTGTACTGGGGCTGTGTAGTCAGCGCTTTTTATCAGAGGACGGATTTCCAAGCACTGTACAGGGATGAGCTCTATATACAGCTACTGCAATGATCAGGCCCATCCAATCAGAGGTCAGCAGCTGATCACTGGAGAAGCTGTAGAGAGCACATCCCTGCGCAGCACCCGGGAATCTGTCGTCTGATATAAAGCTCTGTCAGCAGCGACCCCTGCACCAGCAGCGTTCAAGAAGCAGGAAACAGGCCACCAAGGAAATGAGGACAAATAAGAAGAAGTTGTCTGGTTTTTTTTGTGTGTGTGTGAAGAATGGCACAATATGGGACACTACTACAGGATAGAGCATTACTACAAGAAGAAGACCAGGAAAGGAGATATTACTATAAGAAGAGGACCAGGAAAGGGGACATTACTATAGGATGGGCAGGATGGGCACAATACTATAGGATGGGCACAAGGATGGGGCACATTACTATATTATGGGGACAAGGATGGGCACATTACTACATTATATATGCAGTGGATGTGATGTGAAGTGATTGTGCTGTTAGAGATGAGAGGTAGTCACACTGCTCTGTATTTCCAATGCTGGAGAGATCAGTGTTGAGCAGAATACTGACAGCCAATGAGTGTGCAGGGGGCGGGACTGGTCAGTGAGGCCGGGCGGTGCCAGCTCTGCCTGTGAGGTTTGACAACCAAAGAAAGAAACAAGTCAAGTTTGCTTGAGCTGCAGGTAAAAAAGTGACTGCAGAGAATAAAGTGATAATTCAAGAGGAACAAAAGTTAGAAAACAAAACAAAAATAATGTAGGAATGCTTTAGATGACAATACAGCACAGATTAGCTTAAAAAAAAGTTTGACATTTATGTCCCACAACTTCTTTAAGGGCTCAACCACATATGAGATATTGGCATACTCAAGAGAAATTGCACAAAAAATCGAATGGTCCATTTTCTCATGTTACTATTGTGAAAAGTAAAAATGTGGGGTAAAGCAACATTTTTGTGGTTAAAAATATTTTTTTTAATTTTCACAGCTCAACGTTGCAAAATTTTGTGACGCATCTGAGCCATCAAGGTGCTCATAAAACATGTGCATAAATTGCTGCAGTGGTCTAGTTTCCAAAATGGGGTCACTTGTGGGATAGCTCCACTGTTTAGGCACCTCAGTGACTCTCCAAACGTGACATGGCATCCACTAACGATTCCAGCTAATTTTGCATTCAAAAAGTCAAATGCTGCTACTTCCTTTCCAAGTCCTGCCGTGCACCCAAACAGGCAATTTCCACCACATATGGGGTATATGCTTACTCAGGAGAAATTTCACAACAAATTGTGTGGTGCATTTTCTCTTATTGTTCTTGTGAAAAGACAAAAGTTAGGGTGAAAGCGACATTTTTGTGGAAAAAGCACATTTTAATTTTTTCCTTTCACATTGCTTTAGTTCCTGTAAAGCATCTTAAAGGGTTAATAAATTTCTTGGATGTGGTTTTGAGCAGTTTGAGTGATACAGTTTTTAGAACCGTGTCACTATTGGGTATTTTCTTTCACCTAGGCTTCTCAAAGCCACTTCAAATGTGATGTGGTCCCTAAAAAAATAATTTTGTTGGAAAAATGAGATTACTCATAAGCTTTGAATCCGCTGATGTAAAGTAGACAAGTGGAAAATGTTATTTATTAACTATGTTGTGTGACATAACTCAAAGATTTAAAGACCTAAAAATAAAATTTTGATAATTGCGAAATTCTAAACATTTTCGCTAAATTTCCATTATTTTCACAACGGAACCAAAAAAATTTCACAAATAAACTAAAAAATATCGTCTTAAAATTACCACTATCATGAAGTACAATATGTCACAAAAAAAAAATCTCCAAATCACCGGGATCCGTTGAAGCGTTTCAGAGTTATCTGTCAAGGTGACACTGACCAGAATTTGAAAAAATGGCTCGGTCATGAAGGTGAAAACCATGCTCTGGGGTAAACAGGTTAAGCAAACCTGAAAATCTACACTTCAATTGTATCTCACTTGTATTTTAAATCAAACATACTGGCATGCAGAGCCGATATTATGAAGATTCGCTCACTGTCCAAACATTTTCTAGACCTAACTATATAGCGATAGGGCCACATTCATTTTTAGGACTTCTGGATAGATGTCTCTAAGCAGTTGATGGTTGTAGCTCATTTCCTCTGGTTTGCTACCAAATGTGAGTTGATGAACCTTCCGGAAATCTTCCAGTTTTAATCTTCCAAAAGTAAGTGTCTTTGACAAACCCCTGCATATAAGGTCCTGAACAATGCTCATTTCAAGGTGCTTTTTTAAACAAGCTTGAACAGTTCAGTTTCAAACCCCAGTCTGCTTTGAAATATTTGCTTTAGAGAGACGTTGCTGATGCAGTATTACTGCCTTGTATGGTGATGCTGAGCTTAGTTTTGCAATGATGTATGATCTGTGAATTGCAACTGTTTTCCACAACCTCACCTTTGTAGAGGAGTTTGGCTGTTCCTCACCCAGTTTTATTTCTCCAACACACTAGCTTCAGTTTGAGTTAATGGCTATGTTTCAACCTACAAATGATGACTATTATAATCTGTTTAGTGTAATTTGTTACTCATACACCTGACTATAATGCCACAAAACCCCTAACTTTTGATGCTGTTTTGAAGTAAAAGGTCAGTCACACAAATATTGATTTTATTTAGATATGTCTTTTGTTTTTGTACCTTGCATTTTCTTAATTGTTATTTATTTATTTATTTATTTTTTGAAAGCATTCTTTCTTACTTTGGAGCATTTTTCTACTACTAATAATAATTAATAATAATAAGTTTATAATAGGAACCTTTTCCATACGTAATCCAATAAAACAGTCAGTTACATGGATCCTAAATTTCATACCCATCTGGTTATGTATTGCTTCCTCAACAGCCATATTTGGTCCCCAGTGGGTATTTTTATATATACTTATACATTTGTGTTTTTATGTTATGTACTATGCTGGTCTTTTTCTATACATTTTTTTTAATTGCTGAAATGTATTCTTTTAGGCACTTTTTAAACATTGTGCAGTATTTTTTAAATTTGTAAATGCAAACCTATTGTGACATTATGAAAGAGAAAGAAAGACAATTCTCCTTCCACTGTGTAACGCTCAGTCTGTGACCAGTCACAAAGTTATCATACTCCCTGAATTAATCTGTGCTGCAGGTGGAACCTTCACTTTCCAGCTTGTGACCTACCATAATATCTCAACATTCATTTCCTGAAATACTCTTTGCTGATGGAAGATAATTCTCCTTCCACTCTGCAACTCTCTGTCTGACCAGCCACAAGATTATCATACCCCAGAAATACCGTGTGTCACAGGTAGAACCTGCACTTTCCAGCTTGTGACCTAGCACAATACCTGAACATTCATTTCCTAACATACTCCATGCTGCTGGAAGACAATTCTCCTTCCACTGTGCAACTCTCAGTCTGTGACCACAAGATTATTATACTCCTGAAATACTCTGTGCTGCAGTTGGAACCTGTACTTTCCAGCTTGTGACCTTCTAACATATCTCGACTTCTATTACCAGAAATACTCTGTGCTGCTGGAAATCAATTTTCCTTCCACTGTGTAATTCTCAGTCTGTGATCAGACACAAGATTATCATTCTCCTGAAATACTCTGTTCTGCCAGGCAGAACCTGCACTTTCCAGCTTTTCACATACCACAATGTCACAAAATTCCTATCCTGAAATCATCTGTGCTGCCAGGGGAACCTGCATCATTCACAGTTTAATGCTCCATCTGTGACCTACCATAATATCAGCTTACTTCTTTCCAAAAATACTCTGTGTCTCTGACCTCGTATAACACTGTGACATTCCTCTGCTGAGTTACTCTATGCTGCTGGGACACACTTCTTCCACTATTAAACTTTCAGTCTGTGACCTACCCTAATGTCAGTATACGCCTCTACTGAAATGCTCTGTGTTGCTTGGAGACCCCACTTTACTCTCTCCATTGTGTAGACCTAGCACGATGCTGCCATATAGTAATGAGATTGTATTGTATAGAATAACCACAATACATTGCATTGTATAGACTCACATTACATTGCACTGCATAGATCCAGTATAATACTTCCATATAGTAACCACATTGCATTGAATTTTACAGACTTGGCATAATACCGTCATATAGTAATGAGATTGCAATGTATAGATCCAGCATAAGACCACCATATAGTAACAACATTATATTGCAATGTATAGACCCAGCATAATACTACCATGTAGTGTCCACATTGAATTGTATAGACCCAACATAATGCTGCCATATGGTAACGAGATTACATTGTATAGACACAGCATAATACCCCTATATTGTAACCACAGTACGTTGCATTGTATAGATCCAGCATAATACCGCTATATAGTAACCAAATTATATTGCATTGTATAGACCCAGCATAAAACCACAATATAGTAACCACATTACATTACGTTCTATAGACCCAACATAATAGTATCATTACTTACATCTGTCTCTGCTCTGCTACAGCTGACCATCTCTTAGATGTAGAAGTGCTGAGATGTTCAGTTGTAGCAGAGTAAAGATGGTCATATGTAGCAGAGCAGAGATGGTCAGAGATGCTACATCTGTCTCTGCTCTGTTATATCTGACCATCAAACACAGGTATAGCAGTGCAGAGCCGGTCAGATGTAGCACAGTGGAGACAGTCAGAGACGCTATATCTGTCTCTGCTCTGCTACATCTGAATGTCTCAGCTTTACTCCATCTGAGTGAAACAGTCTGATGTAGCAGAGCAGAGACACATGTAAGGTCTCTGATTATCTCTCCCTTGCTACAGCTGACCATTTCACTCATATGTATCATAGCTGATATGGTCAGATGTATCTGAACAGATATCATCAGATGTAGCAGAGCAGTGACCATCATAGACTCTACATGTTTCTGTATTGCTGCATCTGATCATCTCACTGGGATGTAGCAGAATTGAGATGGACAGATGTAGGAAAGCGGTGACAGTTGGAGACGCTACATCTGTCTCTGCTCTGCTATATCTGACTGTCTGAAGGCTGCTTTACACACTTCAATTTCTCGTGTGATCGCATTTGCGATCACACCCGCCCCCATCATTTGTGCGGCATGGGCAATTTCTTGCCCGTGTTGCACAAAGTCGTAAACCCCCGTCACACGTACTTACCTTCCAAACGACCTCGCTGTGGGCAGCAAACATCCTCTTCCTCAAGGGGGATGGATGTTCGGCGTCACAGCGACGTCACACAGCGGCCGGCTAATAGAAGCGAAGGGGCGGAGATAGCGGGATGTAAACATCCCGCCCACCTTCTTCCTTCTGCGGCCGCAGGTAAGCTGCAGTTCATCGTTTCTGGGGTGTCACACGGAGTGACGTGTGCTGCCTCGGGAACGATGAACAATCGGAGCACAGAAGGACGTTCGATTTTTTAAAAAAAGCGACGTGTCAATGAGCAACGATAAGGTGAGTATTTTTGCTCGTTCACAGTTGCTCATTTGTGTTACACGCTACGATATGTCAAATGAGGCCAGATGTGCGTCACTAATGACGTGACCCCGACGACATATCACTTGATAAATCGTAGCATGTAACGTGCCCTTGACTCAGATGTAGCAGAACTGTGACTGTCAGATGTAGCAGAGCTGAGATGTAAGATGTAGTAAAACAGAGGCAGTCAGATGTAGTAAAGCAAGAAGGTCAAATGTAGGAGAGCAGAGACGGCACCTCCAATCATTGAAAGAAGTTGCTTCATTTAAACTGGAGCACAATGTAATACTATACTCTGCTCGTTACTCAGGAGCACCCCAATATTTGATCAAGTAATGAGTAGTGCCGACCACGCTTGCCCATCACTACTTACTATCGGTATGTGGTGGTACCATCACTCATCTTCTGCTAATCCAATACCCTAGCAACATTTTTAAATAAGTCAAATTGAACACATGTAACGCTTGCTTAGTACATATCCTTGTGTACGCATGTCAAAGAACAATACCATAAACTTATAAGTTAGTTGCACTTGCTATGATAATGTCCAAGACGCAGTGTCCTTTTCAAGCATTTACAAATTAACCTCTTCATCTGACTATATATAAGTGAGGGCATGAAGATAACATTGAACACAATTGTCTCAATGATTGCATGACACTGAAATTACCTTTCAATACTGTCCATTTATAGATGCTAGCTAATGAAATAAATATTCCCATTATTATCCTATAATAATCCCATAATGTATTTCTATCAGCAGGTGGGAAACTATTTATATTTTAGAATTTAAATATTAGAAAGATCAACAGGGGACTTTGCCTTTTGCATGTATAATTTCAGGCAAACAAAGGAGCAATCAATTCTTTGGAGAAGCTACTGGAATGCCAACTGAATTCATCAAGGAGGTAAATTACAAACTTGAACTTAACTTGATAAGAACGATTTTATTCTAAGAAGAACAATGAACAATAAAATTGGGAAGCAGTCAAGCGTATAGAAAGAAGAAACAAGGAAGCATCACAACGTGAGCCTTCATCCTCGAATTTCAGGGATTTATTGTCCATCAATTGCATTAATTCAACATTGTTTAATGTTTAAGTCAGTCCTCGCTGAAAATCCTTAACATATGTATGTATGCATGTCAAGCAAGATAGAACAGAATTTCTACAGTCAATGATGTTTGCTCCTTATTTACTAATAGTGTTTGTTACATGTGTTGGCGGTTTTACATTGTTCCCTGTAAAGTAGTCACCAGGATTAGGATATTGATGCCTTATGTACCGGATTTCGGATTATAAAATGCACTTTTCCTCCCAAAGTCTTTGGAGGAAAATGAGGGGTGTATCTTATAATCCGAATGCACTTACCGGGACGTGGTGGAGAGGGGTTGCGGGAGACAGAGGCAATGTTGGGGCTGCGAGAGCTGTGCTGAGGTTAGCAGGACACTGTGCTGTGAGAGGTGAGAAAGAGGCATCCTGAAAATGCCAGCGATGTGGGCTTCAAATAATTGCTCCCTAAGGCAGCGTGTGTGCAGATTGAACTCTCGGCTCAAGATGTCATTTGCCCACACACCGTCTCTGGCCCATTTATCTCCCAGCAGTGGACTTAAGGAAAATGGCATCCGGAGGTGGCGCATGCACAGATGAGATCTTGGCTTGTCATTGAGCCGATAGCTCAATCTGCACACGAACTGACTTCGACCGCCATTTCTTTGAAGCCCGACAGTTTCTGGAAGTTGCCTCTCAGCATCTGGGACACCTGCTGGCTGCACCGCAGCAACGACCTGCTCCACCTTCTCCCCTGCCTCCTGTGACCTCGCTCCACCACTGCTGCCATCCCCCCGATAAGACACCACCGGATTGTAAGACAGACCCCATTTTTTCACCTTTTTTTTCATTAAAATTGGTGTTAGTCTTATAAACAAACCGAAAAATACACTAAATATCGGATGAGGATCAGTACTTGAGTACAGCCACTACACAGTGTTGATGAAGGAGAAAGGAGGAAGATGATCAAGTTCCAGATCAAAAAATATTTAAGCTTTATTTAGTACTCCATAAAACACTGACGTAACAAATAGGTCATGGTCATGGTCTGCCGCCGACGTGAACGTTTCAGACAACTTCTTTATTTATAAGCATGATATGTTTGAAATACAAAGGAATACATAAAAGATGGCTATAAAATAACCTAAGGTGTTTGGAGCCATGTGCAGACTGACCCAGTGGAAGGAATTGGCTGAAAATGGTTATGAATGCTATTCAAGGCACAGGGAAATGGAAGGTATCTTAAAAAAAAATTATACGAAAGCTTCGCGGAGAGACAGATGATGACACGTTTTGAGGCAACAGGGTTACTGGGTGTCGACCGGTAAGCAGAGAGGTTGGTAAGACACTGCCACTGCCATTGTGGAAGAGGGCACAAACAACTCTGTCGGGAACAGCAGAGCATGCAGTGTTTCCAGGCATTTTGGCTCCCATACAGTATAGTGTGGAAAGTTCTCCGCACCCTGGCTGAACACTCAGTAACCCTGTTGCCTCAAAATGTATCATCACATTTTTTTTAAGATGCCCTCCATTTCCCCATGCCTTAAATAGCATACATACCAATGTTCAACCAATTCTGTCCACTGGGTCAGTCTGCACACGGCTCCAAACACCTTAGGTTATTTTATGGCCACCTTGTATATCTATCGGATTTCCCCAAAATGACATAACATGAGACTCACCTCATCATTGAGTATTAACGTGAACATTAGTTTATCATCATATAAGGTAATGAAAACCATGACCATGATTGGCTGATGACTGGTTCACGCAGCCTTTATCTATCCCCCCATTTTTTTTGAAGATGGCTGGACCCTTGTTGTAAATAAGCACTTGAACCTTGTAACCTCCACCTAACTCCATTGTAGATTGTAAGCTCCTACAAGCAGGGTTGTCTTTAATTTTGCTTTAGTTATTGTATTTTCTATAACTGTTACTTATATAAGTTCATATAGAAACATACATATTATTATATTATTATGACAGAATATACAGAAAAGTTCCTATATTAATTTTAATAAAAATACAAAAAATCATTAAGATAAAATAAAACTCGCAGGGAAACATGCATTTAGCTGTAAATCCAAATGCGCCTCTTTAGTAAGAAGTGCTTTCAGCCAGACCACATCTCTTTCCCTTTTATTTCATATTTTATATTCCATATTTCATATTAAAGGGAATTGAAAAAATTGGAAGGCTTATTATGTTAGTATGTTTGGTACATCTGTTGTTCTAAGCTCTATCATTGCTCTTATGTTTATTCTTATCTAATAAGAAGGAACTCAGATTTATTTTGAGTAATGGTTTGAGCCCTATCCTGTAGAAATCTTTGATAAGCCCATTTTTTAGGCATTGTTTTATTTAGGGTTCATTCACATGACCGTTCCGTTTCTCATGCTCAGTTCCTGTTTTTTTGCGGACCTACTGACAAAACCATCTTTTCAATGTTTTTTTTGTGTAGGATCGGATGGCACACGGTAGCACTTCCGTTTGCATCAGTTCCTATAAAAAAACACATCGGATGCAGTTTGTCCGTTCTGTTATTGAACAAGTCCTTTTCTGTTCCGTAATTGCGGACCGTGCCACAATACAAGTCAATGGGTCCGCAAAATCCCCAGAAGCCCCACGGAAGCACTTCCATGTGACCTCCGTCGGGTGCCCCTGCAGTCTATGTCCCGCTCCCCACCAGCCCCACAGCTGCAGTGTGTCAGCAGCTTCTTGCACTGCAATGTGTCAGCATCTGCCCGCAAAGCAGTGTGAGCAGCTGCGGGGATGACGAGCGCTGACATCAGGAGGTTAGATCAAATCATTACCTGCTGTGATAATCTCTGCTACACTCCTGACATCAGCGCTCGTCACTCACTTCCATGCCCGCCGCATTAACACGTCAAGTCTCACGAGTGGCCCGAGACTGTGACTAGCGGTGACGGCACGTGCAGCTTGCGATACTTCGCTGTGAATGCGGAAGTCAGTGGCGACCGCTGACATCAGAAGTGCAGCAGACTTCATCACCGCAGGTAATGATCTGAGCTAACCTCTTGACAGCAGCACTCGTCAGTCCCTGGGGTGACCTGGGGTGACCTGGACTGACCTATTGATGTAAGCTCACGTCACTGCACTACTCTCCCAGCCAATGGGGAACATTCTGTTCTTCATTGACTGGGACAGTGAGTATAGATCATCGTGGGACCCCCTTATTGCATTACACCGGACCCAGATTTGATTGTTCTTTTCAATAAATTGGTGAAAGAGGGAATGTAATGGGGAGTGTTTTTTCAAATAAAAATTTGTTTGTCGTCTATTTTTTTTATTACTGACTGGGATACTGATGTCGGATATCTGATAGATGCAGTTATATCAGTAACCCCAGGGCTTGATTGCAGGTGACATTACACAGCTGGTATCAAACCCTATATATTACTTTGTTTGCCACCGCATCAGGTCAATGGGATGAGCTGGGGCAAAGCGTCAGGATTGGCACATCTAATGGATGCTCCACTTCTGGTCAGCAGAAAGAAGTTGCTTTTTTTAATCCCTTAAGTTGTTATCCAGGTCTTACAGGACCTTTTCAGTGCATATCAAATATTGAACAACAAAGTGGACAGGACCATCAATATAATTTCCCATGTTCAAGATAACCCATAAATATGAAAGTTCTGGAGAACCTCTTAAAATTGCTCCATTCTTTGGTATCTTGGCTACCACATATTCCACCTGCGACATGTCCTAGACACTTGACATTGATGAAACATATTTACTCCCAAATATCTATTTGTTGGCTTTTCCGCTAACTCTTACAATTACAGTATCTCGTACAGTTCTACGAATGAAAACATGTCCTTCAAGTAATCATGCTACTATGTATGGAATTGGTGTTAGATTGCTTCTTTTGAGTACATCTGCTAGCTCTTCCCTTTCAAAAGATGCATCTTTAATACTTGTATTTACTCCCACATAAGCAGTCAATTCTCAGAAAACGACCAGTAAACTATTTTGATGGTGTCAATGAAAGAACTTGGCATAATATGTTGTTTTCATCATCCAATGTTATTATAATGTTAATAGGATATTTATTCATGCAAGAGAGCTGTTCCGAAGCTACAACCAAAATTTCAATCCTTTGCTATTTGCTAAGCTGAGAGTAAACACATATATATTAACTTTCAAGAGTGCTGGCAGTCAGAGGTAGACAGAATTTCTCCTCAATGCGTATGTGAATATGGATGACTGGCATTCTTCCAGAAACTTCAGTATTACATTGATTATTTCGCTTTCTCTGAAGAGCTGCTGCTCCATCCCATTTTTTTTTCCTCTTTTTGTTGAGAGGACAATTTAAATTCAGAATACTAATGTGAAGAAGTATTGCTATTCTGCCACCCGTAAAATAAACTTCATCGTAGTTATCGGTCCTAGTACATGTGCCATACTTCTAATTATGAAATGTCACAATAACAAAGCAATAACTGAGATTTTCTATGGTTGCCCGTCTACATACTTTTTGAATATCTTTTGTATCATCTGGTGCCCAAAATTTGACTGCATATGTAAAATGCAACAATACCAGTTACAGATGAGCGGAGCAGTCAAAATTAAAATTAGTTTGTTCCCAGTAAATTTTGTATCAACTTCTCCTTGATTGTAATTTAATGCCCTTTTTATATGCTCTGGGGTCTCTATAGACCATAGAGTAAAATAAATGTAATATGTTTAAAATAAGAAAATTGTTTTATTAACCCTCTGTTCACCTCTCCAGTCCCTCTGCTCCTCACCAACACCTATCAGGTCCTCATCTCATCTTCTGATCCACTGTCATGGTCGTCTCCCTGCTGTTTTGAGACTAGTGACAGCCTTAAGACTGTAGTCTCCCATCTCCATCTAGACTTGTGTCTTGTTAGTGCAGCGGTGGGGTCTAGTGAACCTCACCTGCCCTTCACTAGCCAGGGCATCTATAGGGCCTTCCCAGTTTCCATGCTTGGTGACAGTTGTGGAGACTGTATAGTGACTGGCTAGGAGATTAGAGACAGCTGCAGGTGAGGATAGTAGGTGTCCCATCTACCCCCTCCCTAGTTCCAGGCCCCCCCTGCTGTTATTGTATCCCGGGTGTCCTCATTGTTTGTTGAGTTTTTGTAGTGCGTCAGATGCCCGTTGGTTTGAATGCGTCTGTCCCGCAGTACATACTGACATCTCCCACTCCTTACGTGACATCCCTGCGGCTCATCATGGAAGCCTCCAAACTCACACTATGATGCCAATGACCTCTCATGTGCTATCGCAGATCCCTCCCAGACGCCATAACACCTAGAAGTCCGAAGCGGACATCACATGGGAAGGGGGATCAGAAAATAAGGCGAGGATTGGACAAGTGATGATGAGTAGCTGAAGGGCTGGACAGATGAGGAGTGAGGTGAGTATAAAGATTATTTTTTTATAACATTTTGATTAATCATTTGGATTCAGAAAAATGCCAGCAGTCAGCATTTTGTGGATTCCTTGCGGAAACAAATTGCAAAAAAAAAAAAAAAAAAAATCAGCATTTTGACAAATGTGGATTTTTGTAAAATTCAAACTCACTCAAATTTATTTGCTCCTTAATAATACTAGTACGTTATAATAATGCGAAAAAGTGACAAAATCTTCCTTTTTAGAATTATTATTATTATTATTATTAATAATAATAATAATCATTATTTCTATAGCGCCAACATATTCCGCAGAGCTTTCCAATTCAGGAGGATCATATACAAACAAGTAACAGTTATAGAAAATACAATAATTAGAGTAGAAAAAGAAACAAAAAAAAAAAACCCTGCTTGTGAGAGCTTAAAATCTACAATGAGATGGGGGGGGGGGACAAGGTACAAGTGCTTATTTGCAATGACAATCCAGTTATCTCAGGGAACTGGGGGAGAGATATGGGATGCCTTTACCAGTCAGCCAGAACCTTGAGATGTATTTGGGTGCGGTGGAGTTTGACGTGGAGTTATGTTCGGAGAGGTCATGGAGGGACTGTGTGAATTTAATTCAGCTAGGGGGTGTGATAGGCCGCCCTAAAAAGATGCCTTTTTGGGAGCGTCTGAAGCTGAATACATGTCTAGAGGTGGGCAAATAGTAACAATTTGTGTTTGGAATATTTGTAACAAATCCCAAAGTACTATTTCGGTATTTGTCACAAACAACAAACCTAATGCAAGTCAATGGGGAAACCAAGCATTTTTCTTGCTGTGATGAATACTCAGAGGTGAACATATCATTGGTGCAACCAGTGCGGCTGCACAGGGGCCAAAGCGGTAAGGGGGCCAGTTCTACCTCCAAAACTGAAAGAATTGCATATAGTAATGAGCTATCGGGTTGCTAAGGGCCCATATACTGCTCTTGAGCAACGAGCCCTCTTCTGTCTGTGTCCACCAGTGCAAATACTGAAATAATACCTAGTATTTGGTAAGCTTTTTCCGAGCACCAATAGTTACAAATCGCCCATCTGTACTCATGACCCTTTTAAAACAATATATTATACACTGCTACAGATTGGTTTTTAGAATTACGAATAAATATAAGACGCTATCAAAAGTGTGATATACCGCTGTCACCTATCTTATAAACTTGTCCACTGCCTGCTGTCAAGACTGATCTGTCTTTAGTTACAGACAAGCAGAATGGTTTGCAGGAAGTGTCCTTGCAATTGAAATGCTGCTCAGGGATGTTACACAGATGTTTTGCTTCCTACAGATTCAACAGAAGGTCCAGAAGAAAACGTTTATCTTATATTTTCTCAGTCATACACTTGTTTTAAAGTGCCTTCTTTTTGTTCATAGTAGATCAGCTGTGCAATCTGGACCATCCTCTCCTCGCAACCGCCTCCTCCCACTTGTCTTATTTCCAAAGTTTTGCTGTTTTGCTCCTCACGTTAATTCACATTACCTTAGTGGCTCTTTTAACAGTTCAACAGTTCTTTACCCCACTTTATTTGCAGCTTGGCATTGTGCTTAATGATGTAAGAGACTTGCTCGCAGAATCTCCAGGCAGGGACATAGTTTTTGTGCGAATGCTAATGTTATTAGGAGCCCTGCAAATATTGAGTGAGCAGCGCAATGGTGACATTACGAAATATGGCCCAGATTTATTAACACTTGCATTGTGCACAACAATCTTAAGCCCGCTTTACACACTACAATATATCTTACGAATTGTCGGCGGGGTCACGTCGTAAGTGATGAACATCCGGCATCGTAAGTTACATTCTAGTGTGTAACAGCTACGTGCGATTGCGAATGAACGGTAAAACGTTCATCGCACGCACGTCGTTCATTCCTCATGAATTGAACGTCAGGTTGTTCATCGTACCCGGGGTAGCACACATCGCAATGTGTGACACCCCGGGAACGATGAACAGATCTTACCTGCGTCCTGCGGCTCCCGGCCAGCAATGCAGAAGGAAGGAGATGGGCGGATGTTTACGTCACGCTCATCTCCGCCCCTCCGCTTCTATTGGCCGGCTGCCGCCGATGTGATGACAAGCGTCCCTCCCACTCCAGGAAGTGGATGTTCGCCGCCCACATCGAGGTCGTATGGACGGGTAAGTACGTGTGACGGGGGTTAATAGTTTGTGTGGGACATTCAACAAATTTGAACGTGCCGCACATACGATGGGGGTGGTTACGATCGCATACGATATCGTATGCAGAATCGTAACATGTAAAGCAGGCTTTAAAGGAAGCCTGATAGCTGGCATATGCTGCCCAAACCGTAGGCAGCATGTATCAGCCACTAGTTGAATTACTTCATCCAGGCATTTTTGACTCATGAACACTGTGGCGCTTCAGAGAGAGACACACTTTTCATAGCTGCAAATGACCTGGCCAGGCCGTAGAATTGTCAGACAGGTTGGTCCCTGGTGGCTTTTCCATGCCCACTGCTGTGGATTGATACATCTGTGTATGAAAGTGCATGTAGGCAAAAACTTGTCAGTCACTGTCAGTGGGTGGGGAGAAGCCACCGAAGACCTGCCTATCTGGCTAGTCTGCCATGCAGCTCAGTCCATGGTGGCCCTCAAAATTATGTTTCAAATTCAAACATACTAGGCTGAGATAACACAGCCTGTGACTGATACACACTCCCCCCGATTTGGGCAGCATGTATCAGCTGTCAGGTTCCCTGACACTCAAAACAGTGCACAGTGAAAGCAATCTACTGAGCATCCATCAGAATTGACAACCAACGCATGATCCATAGAGCAAGGACTAGCCCAGCCTCTAAAACAGATGTCATGTCACACTTCATTTCAGGGATTTATGCGGCAGCGATTTATGACCACATGAAAGTTCAGCTCACCTTTGTTTTGGGCAGATTAAAAGAGCTCATGAAAAAATGTCAAAGTAACAGTCACACCAGGTAAAATACACCTTTGTACCGTGTTAGCCAGTATAGATAAAAAGAGATTGATGACACAGTTAGATGCTTTTGTGTCTTGAATGGAGTTGTTGTCCTAGTTTCAGTCACACCAGTGGATTTTTATGGAGCTCATTGAGACATGATGCAAGATTTGAACAGTGCATAAATATACTTTGTGGAATGATTTACATTCTCTACAGACCTCCCAAGTAGGTTAGTGTGGGAGGTCTGTAGGGAACTAGTAACAGGCCTGCTAATTTTATGGACACCATAGATGGGTCTTGTACCTTTTCCAAGGTGGAGGGATAGAGGAGTAAATTTAGATTATGTCTTGCCTTCAAATAGTGACTTCACGCTGGTGTTAGGATTAGAGATGTTCGAGGTTCGCAAATTTCATGTTCGAGTGATCTTGGGGGGTGTTCGAGTTGTTCAACGAACTCGAACGATTTGGTAAAAGTTCGGCAGTTCGAGTTACGTTCGAGGATGGTTCGATCACCAAAAGCATGGCTTTTCACAGTAAGTATGTGCGCACTTTGCGTATCTGCATGCGTCCTGCGTCCCCAGCACAATCCCTCTCTCTTTCCTACTAACCGATCACGGGCGTTTCGCATTTCGCTGCACGGCTGTCACAAATCTCCAGCGGCATTTCCTCTTTGAAAATGGCCGCCGCTTCATTATTCAATTAGTTATTCTGCGCTTTCCCCGCCCACCGGCACCCATGATTGGTTGCAGTCAGACACGCCCCCACGATGAGTGACAGCTATCTCACTGCAACCAATCACAGCCACCAGCGGGCGGCTCTATATCGTGCAGTAAAATAAATAAATAAATATATAAAAAAAAAAAAAAACGGTTCCCCCCATATTTGATACCAGCCAGGATAAAGCCACACGGCTGGAGTCTGGTATTGTCAGGATGGAGAGCGCCACGTCATGGGGAGCCCACCACCCTAACAATATCACCCAGCAGCTGCCAAACTATCAGCAGCTGCTGTCGGACAGGAGTCTGCACTGAGGTGTGTAGTTTGTTTGGGTTTTTTTTGCACTGATGCATCAGCTGATTGTATAAAAGCCGTTTATACAATGAGCTGCTGTGTCATGTGATTCAGGCCCTTGAACCTGACACATCATCTGATCGCTTTGCCTTCCAGCAAACCGATCAGATGATATTGGATCCGGATTGGACGGCGTGGGACCCTTGACCCAGGATTACTGCGGAGGGGGTTCTTTATTTCAATAAAGATGGAGTCACTAATTGTGTTGTGTTTTATTTATAATAAAAATATTTTTCTGTGTCTTGTGTTTTTTTTTATCTGTACTAGAAATTCATGGTGGCCATGTCTAACATTGGCGTGACACCATGAATTTCGGGCTTAGGGCCAGTTGATATTATAAAGCTAGCCCTAACCCCATTATTACCCAGCAAGCCACCCGTCACCAGGGCAGCTGGAAGAGTTGGATACAGCGCCAGAAGATGGCGCTTCTATGAAAGCGCCATTTTCTGGGGCGGCTGTGGACTGCAATTAGCAGCAGGGGTGCCAGAAAGCTTGGGCACCCTGAGCTGCGGATTCCAATCCCCAGCTGCTTAGTTGTGCCTGGCTGGACACAAAAATTGGGCGAAGCCCACATCATTTTTTTTTTAATTATTTCATGAAACTCATGAAATAATTAAAAACAAAAAGGGCTTCCCTATATTTTTGGCTCCCAGCCAGGTACAAATAGGCAGCTGGGGGTTGGGGGCAGCCCGTAGCTGCCTGCTGTACCTGGCTAGCATACAAAAACATGGTGAAGCCCACGTAATTTTTTTTTGGGGGGGAGGGCAAAAAACTCCTGCATACAGTCCTGGATGGAGTATGCCAAGCCTTGTAGTTCTGCAGCTGCTGTCTGCTGCCTGTCTGTATGGAGGAGAGCAGACAGCAGCTGCAGATTTACAAGGCTCAGCATGCTCCATTCACTAGTGTATGCAGGAGAGCAGACAGCAGCTGCAGAACTACAAGGCTCAGCATACTCCATCCAGGACTGTATGCAGGAGTTTTTTGCCCACCAAAAAAAAGGACGTGAGCTTCACCTTATTTTTGTATGCTAGCCAGGTACAGCAGGCAGGTACGGCTGCTCCCAACTCCCAGCTGCCTATTTGTATCCAGCTGGGAACTAAAAAAAATAGAAAAGCCCTTTTTTTTTAAATGTGGAGTCAACACTTCTTATGACAATATCGAAGTTCACGCTACTTCACCTTTCTTTGGGCCACCATCCCAGACTTGTGTAACATGCGTCGCATGATGCTCGAATGGATGTCTGTGATCGCACTATTATAAAACATACGAGCCATCTCGACTGCCAAAAGTTTGTTGCGCCAGAACTGATAGACCTTGTGAACAACCGACTTGTTGACTCCGATATTTTACCTGGACGCTCACCCCTTGGATTTTGAATTAATGGATAGACTTCATTTCATATTCTTCCAACAGTGGCACTCACATGATGCAGTTTGGTATATTTTTCTCTTTTCTTGGGAAATCTTCTTTATGCCTGCTCCTCATTTCTAACCAATGATCTTTCTTTTGGGAATCAACCTAATAAAACACTGGACTATTAGGGAATATGAGAACATGTTGCAATTTGCAGTATACTTTTTCAAACACCAGTAGCAAAACAGTAACAATGCAGTGATATGACAAAAATCTGAATAACTAATCATATGCTATTTAGTCACAAGTCAAATTGGTGAAGGATAGCCAAGATGATTGTCTATAAAATGAAGGTAATCTAACATTGAAAGATGTAGTTGATGGTGAGATATGGAGCTTTAAAGTAAAATGTTCCAAACATTGCTACCTTTTGCTTGTCACTGTATATACATATTGTGATGGGGTTACTTATTCTGCTTCCTGCATGAGGTAATGACAGGACCACTTTTTACTTAATAAAGGTCAGCCGGTTTATTAGACAGCACATGAACCGCACTCACAAGCCCTCCTTTGGCTTCAAAGCACACAATTATGACATACAGTCCATTTAACTTGTGGTACACCCATATGTGCCGCCCCCATGTCAGCAGCCGGGCTGCTCGGACCCGGATCTGCGGAGGCTCGAGGGGCGTCCGGACCGAGGGGTCGTGCGGCCACTCAAATAAAGGGGGTATTTACAGGGGATTGTATATTTAAAGTTTGTGACGCCACCCATGGTGTGTGGTAAGGTGGAGTACCACTGCTGCAGCTGGGAGCACCCGGGGATGATGGAGTGGGCAGCTAGGTCTTTTACCCCTCCACAGGTAGGGGGTATGCCCCGGGACTCGGTGATGGAGTTAGGGAGTGCCGTTGGTGGTGAAAGGGTCACTTGCATACTCAGTCCATAAAGCTGACACCGACAACTTGGTAAACCAAAGTTCTGGACACCACTGCCACTGAGGGGAGCTAGTTTGGGTCCCGTTCTCACTGGTGTTGCCAGATGAACTGTGACCTTTCGCTTGACACTGAATTCTCTTGCTAGTTGGCCCCTGTAGTGTAAAACTAGTCGGGTCCCACTCCCCGGTGTGGCTAACTGTGGGAGCTTGCTCTCAGGGTTCACGCTTGGGATTTCCTGGACCATTTTAGTGGAAAGTCCTATCCCCCTCGTTACGCTAGTTCCCACTATTTTGGAGAGGGTGGAGAGCGGATCTTGAAGGCTCTGACCTCTGTCAGGTAAATTGTCAGGTTGCCTGAAGCTACTCCCTAACCTAGGGCCCAAGTACCCCGTTGTGCCCTGGTCACAGCCCAGTGATGGTATGAGGCCGCCGGCTGTCCTCGACAGTTCCATGCCTGTTATCATGATCCCCTGCGGTCCAGCTCCTATTAGGCCCAGACCACCATCTGCCACTTAGTTTCTTCCAAGGAGCCCGACTCCTAACCTCCTCTCTCCTTCACTTCACTGGCCTACTCCTGACCTCCCCTTATCAACCCCCCCAAGTGGGCGACCCTATTCCACTCAGGTCCACTAGTGTGTCTGGTGTGTGTGGTGCAGAGTGTTTCTAGGATTTTGATTTGCTGGTATTGGCAACACCATAAGTTGGGGACCCGTAACCAAGGAGTAGGTGGATATTGCACAGAAGGGCCGATTGCACAATACACTGTGACGACCTGATAGGCCAGGACGTCACACATACAAGTTTGGATACACTATTTCCTCTGAAGTATCCCAGTGGTGGTATCTCTCTCTCCACTCATTGACCCCTTGTCAGTACACACATTCACTCTGAGGTTTCTTCTGGATATGTAACAAACCTCCACACACAGACCATGTTCCAAACAACCAGTCTCCATCTTAACACATGAGACACACCCATGGGCAGAGGTATGTGGATAGTCAAACCCACCCATCTCTCCAACTATCCTTAAAACCTGTCCCTGGAATGCCCATGTAAACCTTATGGCACGACAAGTACAAGAGTGGACATCCAGGTTTACAACACCTTTGTGATACATATCCTCTACCAAGTTACAATACACTATGCATCCACACACAGCTATTGATGAATACATGAACTACAATATTGCTATATATGATAAAATGCAAGGTACTTATTTAACATTTTTTAAAAACAAAATCTGAAAGATCCATTCAACCACGATAAGGTATTATTTTTATATGAAGAAAGGAACGATCCAGCTTCTGGTAAGTAAAAATCTATGATTTAATGAAAAATTCTTTAAAAATCACAAGTTAGGACTCTCACATATAATATATGATAGATTAGAGGGAGAAGCAAGAACACCAGACGCGTTTCAAGCAGTTCTGCTCTTAGACTTGGTGAATTGATCAAAATGTGTTTGGTGTTCTTGCTTCTTTTTCTAATCTATTATGTATCCTATGTGAGAGTTATAACTTCTGATTTTAACGAACTTTTCAGCAAATCATGGATTTTTACTTACCGGAAGCTGAATCGTTCCTTTTCTTTATTGTACAAGATACTGTGACAGAAGCAGGATCTCGTGGTTCCCAACATCGATTTTCAGGACGTCTTTTACGGGGTGAGCTGGGTATGTTCCCTTTTTTCTGTTGTAATTTTTATATGTATAAACCCTACCACTTGAGTCTCACCTCTCTATGTGCCAATCCAGGTATCATCAAAGGGCTGTATGAATGTTTTTCTCAATCATTGAAATAGGGCAATGCTGAGGCCCTTGACTTTGGAATAACAGAAATTTAACTTTTAACAAGATTTTCTATTTAAGTTTGACTTATGGTTCTAAAAGTATTTTCTAAACGATTAAACTAGCGCTGTTTTTCCATTTGACCAATGTTTCCAATCTTTTATTCTTCTGGCATGCAGGAACTTTTACAATTGTCCCAATGTACAGTTTTAAAAGTCTACAATTAGCTGTGAGTGACAGATGGCGGCTTAAATAGGTAGCCAAATGTGTAAAGTTAACTTCAGACTTTTACCAAGGAAACTAATTGTATGGTTTGAAATGTTCCAGACCAGTTAAATCTAGGGACTCCCTAGCGAAAAGAAAGGAGCCATAGGGAGATATTGTAGCACTTCTGTACAGCCACTGTGCTCAGCACATTATCAAACAATTTGCTAAAAGCATACAGCTACTGGTAATGCAATCAAAAGAAGTGTTTTATTATGCCAATAAGTCACAAAAAAGTGTTTCATGCCTCACACAGAATGAGTCACAGATTTGCTGAATCATGCACTCTCCTCTAAAGTACTGTAACTAATTTTGTAAGAAAAAAAAAATATCATTTTATAAATTCCTGTGGTGATTGTTGCCAGAGATGAGGCTAGCGGAAAGCAGAAGAGGAAGTTTCGAGGCTTGATAGGAGCTGCCGGCTCAGTAAGGACAATTAATTGGTTTGCTGTGCCGTATATTCATTTCCTTTCCATGTGGTTTCTCCGATTCATTTCAAAATGATAGAAGATTAAATTATGAACATCCAGTGTTAGTACGCAGCCAATTCGTGACAAAGATAGGAGAGAAATTATCAGGAATCCGTGCTTGGATCCACAATGCTGTGTCCTCTACTGTGAAAACATTGTTCATCTTGTTTTATGGACCTGTCATTATTTGGTAAATTTAAAATGAATCTTCCTGAATATCCTGTTGGCCTTCTAAGTTCCCATTCACACTTTCATGTTGACTGTATATATTCTATCAGGAGATACGCACGTTTTTCCAGTAGCATGCATGAAGAGTGCCAATACAAGTCTATGGGTCCGTGAAAACCACAAACATACGGATGGCATCCACATGCCAACTGTTTGCTGTCCATGTTTAACACTGCAAAGGATAGAAGAAGCTTTGTCATTTATTTCTTTTCCATGCATGAATAATACTAATGATACACTGATCAAACACTGGTAACTAGAGATGAGCGAACCGGTCGCGGTTCGGCTCGAGCTTGGTTCATCGAACGGAGATCTAGTTCGAGTTTGGGTCGGCGAACCGGTTCGGCGAACCACTCAAACCCATAGAAAACAATGGGAGTCAAACACAAACATATAAAAACACATTATAAATGTACACATACAGTTAATAAACATTGCCATAACACTTACCGGTCCCCGAGGTGCGTCCTGCACTCTGTCTCCTGCCGCTATTCCATCCGATGATCGCTGAATCTTCCCGGTAACCAGCACTGCCAGCAGTGATGCAGGACCTATCGTGACATCAAAATAGCCATGTGACCAGTCACGTGTCTGTTATCTCATTGGCTACAGACTGGTCACATGACTATGACGCGTCATGTAGGACCTGCGATTGCATCTATCCAGTACGCAGTGATCGTTTGTGTATCGCCGTGTACCGGAGACATGCTCTGGCACGCGGTCAGGTTCCCGGTCTGCTTCACCGTTCCGTTATAAACCGGCTGCCACAGCCGGTCGATAACGGAGATCACCGTTGCTATAGCAACGCGCTTGTCAGTGGTGACGTCACCGCTCACAAGCAACAGCTTGGGGAATAGCACCGCCTTCTTCCTATGCAGCGCTGATGTAGTAGAGCTGCATGTGTTGAAGGAGAAAGAAGACAGAAGAGCCGGATCGTGGAGGGATGAGAGGGAGTAATAAACATGGAGTCTCTAATGTGTCTGTGTATTTATTTCTATTAAAGTATTTTTTCTCTGTGTGGTGTCTTTTTTAACCCTTTATTGGAGATTCTTAATGGCCGGGTCAAACTTGACTGACATTAAGAATCTCTGGCTTAATACTAGCTAGTAAAACAAAGCCAGTATTAACCCTTATTACCCAGCAAGCCACCGTCACCAGGGCTGTTAGAAGAGTTGGATACAGCTGGATGGCGCTTCTATGAATGCGCCATTTTCTGGGGCGGCTGTGGATTGCAATTCGCAGCAGAGGCGCCCAGAAAACCTCGGGCTAACCTGTGCTGCGGATTCCAATCCCCTGCTGCCTAGTTGTACCTGGCTGGACACAAAAATATGGCGAAGCCTACGTCATTTGTTTTTTAATTATTTCATGAAATAAGTGAAATAATTAAAAAAAGCGGGCTTCCCTATATTTTTAGTTCCTAGTTGGGTACAAATAGGCAGCTGGGGGTTGGGGGCAGCCTGTATCTGCCTGCTGTACCTGGCTAGCATACAAAAATATTGCAAAGCCCATGTCATTTTTTTGGTGGGCAAAAAACTCCTGCATACAGTCCTAGATGGAGGATGCTAAGCCTTGTAGTTCTGCAGCTGCTGTCTGCTCTCCTCCATACAGACAGCAGCTGCAGAACTACAAGGCTCAGCATACTCCATCAAGGACTGTATGCAGGACTTTTTGCCCCCCCCCAAAAAAATTATTTGGGCTTCGCCATATTTTTGTATGCTAGCCAGGTACAGCAGGCAGCTACGGGCTGCTCCCAACACCCAGCTGCCTATTTGTACCTAGCTGGGAACCAAAAATATAGGGAAGCCCTTTTTTATTATTTCATGAAATAATTAAAAAACAAATGACGTGGGCTTCGCCATATTTTTGTGTCCAGCCAGGTACAACTAGGCAGCTGGGGATTGGAATCCACAGCACAGGTTGGCCTGAGCTTTCTGGGCCCCTCTCCTGCGAATTGCAGTCCGCAGCCGCCCCAGAAAATGGCGCTTTCATAGAAGCGCTATCATCTGGCGCGGTATCCAACTCTTCCAGCTGCCCTGGTGACGGGTGGCTTGCTGGGTAATAATGGGGTTAGAGCTAGCTGTATATTATCAACTGGCCCTAAGCCCAAAATTCATGGTGGCATGCCAATATTAGACATGGCCACCATGAATTTCTAGTACCGATAAAAAAAAACACAACACACAGAAAAATATTTTTATTATAAATAAAACACAACACAATTAGTGACTCCATCTTTATTGAAATAAAGAACCCCCCTCCGCAGTAATCCTGGGTCAAGGGTCCCGCGCCGTCCAATCCGGATCCAATATCACCTGATCAGTTTTCTGTAAGGCAAAGCGATCAGATGATGTGTCAGGTTCAAGGGCCTAATTCACATGACACAGCAGCTGATTGTATAAACGGCTATTATACAATCAGCTGATGCATCAGTGCAAAAAAACAAAAAAAACTACTCACTTCAGTGCAGACTCCTGTCCGACAGCATCAGCTGATAGTTTAGCTGGCCGTGCGGTAAAAAGCCGGCCTCACCGCTCGGAAGAAAGGGAGAAGAAGAAGAAAGGGAGAAGAAGAAGAAAGGGAGAAGAAGAAGAAAGGGAGAAGAAGAAGAAAGGGAGAAGAAGAAGAAAGGGAGAAGAAGAAGAAAGGGAGAAGAAGAAGAAAGGGAGAAGAAGAAGAAAGGGAGAAGAAGAAGAAAGGGAGAAGAAGAAGAAAGGGAGAAGAAGAAGAAAGGGAGAAGAAGAAGAAAGGGAGAAGAAGAAGAAAGGGAGAAGAAGAAGAAAGGGAGAAGAAGAAGAAAGGGAGAAGAAGAAGAAAGGGAGAAGAAGAAGAAAGGGAGAAGAAGAAGAAAGGGAGAAGAAGAAGAAAGGAGAGAGAGAGAGAAAGGAGAGAGATCTCACAGCTGATGTCCAGCTCCTCCACTCAGTGCATAATTAAATTATATTTATAAATATATTATAAATATAAGTTATTAAAAGAGATACATAAATAAATTTACCGGGTCTAGAACTCACAATCTTATGCTCCCTAGGTGAGCACTCTATCCACTCAGCTATTGCTTCTAATGTGAATAATAGGCACATCTGGTTGTCTTGAAGTCTGGATTGCTGAAGTCTCAGCTGACCATGTGATTCATTTAAAGCTATGAAGCTCATGCAGAGCACTCGTGTTCTGTAGCAGAGATGACAGTATCGTGTGGATTACGTCGGACCTGGAGGGGTTTTGGAGGATTTTAATAAAATGGTGAAACTGTGGTTTTTTGTCTTTTATTCCAAATAAAGGATTTTTCGCGGTGTGTGTTTATTTACTTTCACTTTATAAATAGATAATAATTATAATTTGAAATTATAAATAAAAAAAAAAAATTCTTTACCGGGACTAGAACGTTTTGCTTCTTAGGCGAGCGCATTACCCACTAGTCTATTGCTTCTTACAAAAGACAGAGCCAGATTTTCTAATCTTGAAGCCTGTTGTGCTGACTGAACTCTCTGCTTCATTGCTACGGAGCCACTACATCCCGAGAGAGCAGAGCTGACCTTGTCGTGTGGATTACTCGGACCTGGAGGGGTATTTTTGGGATTAATAAAAGGGGAAGGGGTGAACCAGGGTTGTTTTTTTGTCTTTTATTCCAAATAAACACACACCACGAAAAATCCTTTATTTACTTTCACTTACAGGTTAATCATGGAAGGTGTCTCGGGGAGACGCCTGCCATGATTAAACTCATCATTACCCCAATTGCCACCGCACCAGGGCATTTCGGGATGAGCCGGGTAGAGTCCCGCAGGACTGTCGCACCTAATGGATGCGGCAATTCTGGGCAGCTGCAGGGTGATATTGCTAGGGTTGTGGGCTCCCCATACCGTGGCGCTCTCCATCCTGACAATACCAGCCTCCAGCCGTGCGGCTTTATCCTGGCTGGTATCAAATATGGGAGAAACCGCTTTTTTTTTTTTATTTATTTATTTTAATGCACGATATAGACCCGCCCACTGGTGGCTGTGATTGGTTGCAGTGAGACAGCTGTCACTCAGCTTGGGGACGTGTCTGACTGCAACCAATCATAAGCGCTGGTGGGCGGGGAAAGCACGGAATAACTAATTGACTAATGAAGCTGCAGCCATTTTCTAAAGAGGAAAAGACGCCGCAGATTTGTGACATCCGGGGAGCAAGACGCCCGTGATCGGAGAGTAGGAAAGGGAGAGGGATTGTGCTGGGGACGCAGGACACATGCAGATAGCAACATGTGCACATACCCTTACTGTGAAAAGCCACATTTATAGTGCTAGAACCGTTCTCAAACGTAACTCGAGCTACCGAACTTTTAGCAAAAAGCTCGAGTTCGAGTTCTAACTAGAACACCCCCCAAAATCACTCGAACCGCGAACTGGAGAACCGCGAACCACGAACCGCGCTCAACTCTACTGGTAATACCGGTACCATTTTTTTTTTTTTTTTTGCATTCATGAAAAAAATTGATGTTTGAATGAGGCCTCATAAAAAGATTATTCTACTCTATTAACCCCTTAAAGGGAATCTTTCAGCAGATTTTTGCTAACTTATGTGAGCATGGCATGATGCATGCAAGGAGATTCTGAAACTAACGGTGTATTACTTAGATTACTGGTTACAGCCATTCTGACACAATCTGAATTTTTAGGTTTAGTCATGTAGATGAGCCCAGGGAGCTTTCCCCACCTACACCAGGCTCTCAATAGAGATTGTACATTGACAGTGAGATATCAATCAGTGCAGAGGGCATGTTGGACTTCTCTGTATCTGAGTTTCTAGTCCTACTATAGGGGTTCTGCTGTTTAAAAAATTATAGCAAATAAACAAAAGATCGGACTGTTACAAAACAGGCATGCCTGAACTTTCTGTGTTAGCCCCTGTAGCATGCTGGTTTCAGCTTACATAGCAAAAACCTGCTGACAGATTCCCTTTAAGGACTGAGCCCCTTTGTATGTTAAGAAGCGAGGCTCATTTTTCAAATCTGACCTGTGTCAATTTATCAGGTAATAACTGTGGAATTCTTCAACCTATCCCAGGGATTCTAAAACAGTTTTTTTTCTTAACATGTTGCACTTCGTGATAGAGGGAAAACTTATTTGATATTTTTTGGAGTTTTTTGGAGTTATTTATGAAAATATAAAAAATTTGAATTTAGAAGGGTTGAAAATTTATCATCAAATTCTCCTTTTTCCAACAAAATTTACAAAAACAAATTTTTCTAGGGATAGCATCACATTTCAAATGACATGGAGTGGCTCAAAAACACCTCAAACTGCTCAACACCACATTTAGGAAGTTTATGAACCCTGTAGGTGCTTCACAACAATTAGAGCAATGTGGAAGTAAAATAAATAAACATTTTACTTTTACCCCAAAAAAAGGTTGCTTGAGTCCCAAATTTTGTATTATCACAAGGGTAACAGGAGAAAATGCACCATACAATTTGTTGTGCAATTTCTTCTGACTATCTTGATACCCCATATTTGGTGAAAAACTATTGTTTGTGCACATGGCAGGGCTCAGAAGAGAAGAAGCACGATTTGACTTTTGGAACGCAAAATTGGCTGGAATAGAAAGCAGACACCATGTCATGTTTGAAGAGCGTCTGAGGTGGCTTAACAGTGGAGAACCCAACAAGTTACTGCATTTTGTAAACTAAACCCTTCAAATAATTTCTTTAGAGGTATGGTGAGCACTTTGAACCCTCAGGTGCTGTACTGAATTTTATAACATTAAGACGTAAAAATAAAAAATACAATCTTTCCCACAAAAATATCGCGTTAGCCCCAAATGTGTAATTTTCACAATGGTAAAAAAAAGAAAATGTAGCCCACAATTTCTCGTAAAATTTTTTCTCAATATGTCAATACTCCAAATTTGGTAGAAAACAAATGATTGGGTGCATGGCAAGGCTTAGAAGAAAAGGAGTACCATTTAACTTTTGGAATGCAAAATTGGCTGGAATAGATAGCAGATGCCATGTTGCATTGGTAAAGCCCCTGATGTGCCTAAACAATTGCAAACCTCCCACAAATGACCCCATTTTGGAAACTACACCCCTCAAGGAATTTATCCAAAGGTGTGGTGAGCAACTTGAAACCCCAGGTACTTCAAAGAATTTTATAATGTTGAGCCATAAAAATGGAAAACTACATTTTTCCCCAAAAATGTTGTTTAGCCCAAAATTTTAATTTTTCTAAGTGGAAAAAAGAAAATGGACTATAAAATATGTTGTACAATTTCTCCTGAGTACACTGATACCCCATATGTGTTGGAAAACTACTGTTTCGGCGCATGGCAGGGCTCAGAAGGGAAGGAGTACCATTTGACTTTTGGAGTGCAAATTTGGCTGAAATCGATACTTGACACCTTGTCATTTTTGCAGAAACTCCTTAAGCCAGCTTTACACCTTACAATTAGGTGTGCGATCTCGTATGCGATGTGACACGCCCAGGTCGCATATGCGATTTAATGAGATCGCACGTAGGTCGTCCATTTGCTGTCACACGTGCGTTAGTAGTCTATGTTAAATTGATCAATTTTGTGTGCGATCCTTTAGATCATGTGTTCTGTGACGTATGCATTGGGCACCCTTTTTTTTTTTTTTACTTATTGACTTGCCAAGCGTGTGTAATGTGTAGGGATGCGTTTTTACTATGTCATCTGCCATTCAGCTCTGCTACATGGCCGCTAAAAGCAGACACAGACAGCCATGTAGCAGAGTTGAATGGCAGATGACAGCAGACACAGAAAGAGCCGCACGATCAGAATGAACTCGGGTTAACTTCACCCGACTTCATTGTCATGCTGCGGCTCTGTCTGTGTAGCGTCCTGATTAGAGATGAGCGAACCGGTCCCGGTTCGGCTCGAGGTCGGTTCGCCGAACGGACCTCCCGTTCGAGTTCGGCTCGTCGAACGTTCGACGAACCGAACTCGAGCCAATAGGAAACAATGGCAGGCAATCACAAACACAGTAAAACACCTAGAAAACACCCTCAAAGGTGTCCAAAAGGTGACAAACAACTCAAACACATTGGAAAGTGACAAGGACATATACTCATGCGAAAACAAAACAGCTGGACAAGGAAAAAGAGGAGGACACACAGATATAGGCATGGCACGCCATTCTAAAATCATGTAAAACACCGCAAGGTGACTCCAAGCATAGTCTCCCTTTTTTTCCAAAAATTGGGCCCCACACCCACCCACCCATTCAGTGGCAGCAGTTGGGCCCCAGTTGTACAATTCACAGCTAGATTTGCAGCAAGCACATTCAAAAATACGCCATTCTTATCCGTCCCCAGGATGACACCGGGGTAGGTAGCAAAGTCTTTCCTGATCCCAGCTCTGTTCATCTTGGCTTCTTTTAAAAACACAGCAAGCAAGGGTTACTCCAAGCGGAGTCTCCCTTTTTTTCCAAAAATTGTGCCCCACACACACCCACCCATTCAGTGGCAGCACTTGTGCCCTAGTTGTACACTTCACAGCTAGATTTGCATCAAGCACATTCAAAAATACGCCATTCTTATCCGTCCCCAGGATGACACCGGGGTAGGTAGATAAAGTCTTTGCTGACCCATGACTTGTTCATCTTGGCTTCTTTTAAAAACAATGTAAGCAAGGGTTACTCCAAGCGGAGTCTCCCTTTTTTTCCAAAAATTGTGCCCCACACACACCCACCCATTCAGTGGCAGCACTTGTGCCCTAGTTGTACACTTCACAGCTACATTTGCATCAAGCACATTCCAAAATACGCCATTCTTATCCGTCCCCAGGATGACACCGGGGTAGGTAGCAAAGTCTTTCCTGATCCCAGCTCTGTTCATCTTGGCTTCTTTTAAAAACACAGCAAGCAAGGGTTACTCCAAGCGGAGTCTCCCTTTTTTTCCAAAAATTGTGCCCCACACACACCCACCCATTCAGTGGCAGCACTTGTGCCCTAGTTGTACACTTCACAGCTAGATTTGCATCAAGCACATTCCAAAATACGCCATTCTTATCCGTCCCCAGGATGACACCGGGGTAGGTAGATAAAGTCTTTGCTGACCCATGACTTGTTCATCTTGGCTTCTTTTAAAAACAATGTAAGCAAGGGTTACTCCAAGCGGAGTCTCCCTTTTTTTCCAAAAATTGTGCCCCACACACACCCACCCATTCAGTGGCAGCACTTGTGCCCTAGTTGTACACTTCACAGCTAGATTTGCATCAAGCACATTCCAAAATACGCCATTCTTATCCGTCCCCAGGATGACACCGGGGTAGGTAGCAAAGTCTTTCCTGATCCCAGCTCTGTTCATCTTGGCTTCTTTTAAAAACAATGTAAGCAAGGGTTACTCCAAGCGGAGTCTCCCTTTTTTTCCAAAAATTGGGCCCCACACACATCCACCCATTCAGTGGCAGCACTTGTGCCCTAGTTGTACACTTCACAGCTAGATTTGCATCAAGCACATTCAAAAATACGCCATTCTTATCCGTCCCCAGGAAGACACCGGGGTAGGTAGATAAAGTCTTTGCTGACCCATGACTTGTTCATCTTGGCTTCTTTTAAAAACACAGCAAGCAAGGGTTACTCCAAGCGGAGTCTCCCTTTTTTTCCAAAAATTGGGCCCCACACACCCACCCATTCAGTGGCAGCACTTGTGCCCTAGTTGTACACTTCACAGCTACATTTGCATCAAGCACATTCAAAAATACGCCATTCTTATCCGTCCCCAGGATGACACCGGGGTAGGTAGCAAAGTCTTTCCTGATCCCAGCTCTGTTCATCTTGGCTTCTTTTAAAAACACAGCAAGCAAGGGTTACTCCAAGCGGAGTCTCCCTTTTTTTCCAAAAATTGGGCCCCACACACCCACCCATTCAGTGGCAGCACTTGTGCCCTAGTTGTACACTTCACAGCTACATTTGCATCAAGCACATTCAAAAATACGCCATAATTAACCGTCCCCAGCATGACACCGGGGTAGGTAGCAAAGTCTTTCCTGATCCCAGCTCTGTTCATCTTGGCTTCTTTTAAAAACACAGCAAGCAAGGGTTACTCCAAGCGGAGTCTCCCTTTTTTTCCAAAAATTGGGCCCCACACACACCCATTCAGTGGCAGCACTTGTGCCCTAGTTGTACATTTCACAGCTAGATTTGCATCAAGCACATTCCAAAATACGCCATAATTAACCGTCCCCAGCATGACACCGGGGTAGGTAGCAAAGTCTTTCCTGATCCCAGCTCTGTTCATCTTGGCTTCTTTTAAAAACACAGCAAGCAAGGGTTACTCCAAGCGGAGTCTCCCTTTTTTCCAAAAATTGGGCCACACAGACACCCACCCCATCAGTGGCAGCACTTGGGCCCTAGTTGCAAACAGGATGTTTTGATTTGCATCAAGCACATTCAAAAATACGCCATTCTTATCCGTCCCCAGGATGACACCGGGGTAGGTAGATAAAGTCTTTGCTGACCCATGACTTGTTCATCTTGGCTTCTTTTAAAAACAATGTAAGCAAGGGTTACTCCAAGCGGAGTCTCCCTTTTTTTCCAAAAATTGGGCCCCACACACACCCACCCATTCAGTGGCAGCACTTGTGCCCTAGTTGTACACTTCACAGCTAGATTTGCATCAAGCACATTCCAAAATACGCCATTCTTATCCGTCCCCAGGATGACACCGGGGTAGGTAGATAAAGTCTTTGCTGACCCATGACTTGTTCATCTTGGCTTCTTTTAAAAACAATGTAAGCAAGGGTTACTCCAAGCGGAGTCTCCCTTTTTTTCCAAAAATTGGGCCCCACACACACCCACCCATTCAGTGGCAGCACTTGTGCCCTTGTTGTACACTTCACAGCTAGATTTGCATCAAGCACATTCCAAAATACGCCATAATTAACCGTCCCCAGCATGACACCGGGGTAGGTAGCAAAGTCTTTCCTGATCCCAGCTCTGTTCATCTTGGCTTCTTTTAAAAACACAGCAAGCAAGGGTTACTCCAAGCGGAGTCTCCCTTTTTTCCAAAAATTGGGCCACACAGACACCCACCCCATCAGTGGCAGCACCTGGGCCCTAGTTGCAAACAGGATGTTTTGATTTGCATCAAGCACATTCAAAAATACGCCATTCTTATCCGTCCCCAGGATGACACCGGGGTAGGTAGCAAAGTCTTTCCTGATCCCAGCTCTGTTCATCTTGGCTTCTTTTAAAAACACAGCAAGCAAGGGTTACTCCAAGCGGAGTCTCCCTTTTTTTCCAAAAATTGGGCCCCACACACCCACCCATTCAGTGGCAGCACTTGTGCCCTAGTTGTACACTTCACAGCTACATTTGCATCAAGCACATTCAAAAATACGCCATTCTTATCCGTCCCCAGGATGACACCGGGGTAGGTAGCAAAGTCTTTCCTGATCCCAGCTCTGTTCATCTTGGCTTCTTTTAAAAACACAGCAAGCAAGGGTTACTCCAAGCGGAGTCTCCCTTTTTTTCCAAAAATTGGGCCCCACACACCCACCCATTCAGTGGCAGCACTTGTGCCCTAGTTGTACACTTCACAGCTACATTTGCATCAAGCACATTCAAAAATACGCCATTCTTATCCGTCCCCAGGATGACACCGGGGTAGGTAGCAAAGTCTTTCCTGATCCCAGCTCTGTTCATCTTGGCTTCTTTTAAAAACACAGCAAGCAAGGGATACTCCAAGCGGAGTCTCCCTTTTTTTCCAAAAATTGGGCCCCACACACCCACCCATTCAGTGGCAGCACTTGTGCCCTAGTTGTACACTTCACAGCTACATTTGCATCAAGCACATTCAAAAATACGCCATAATTAACCGTCCCCAGCATGACACCGGGGTAGGTAGCAAAGTCTTTCCTGATCCCAGCTCTGTTCATCTTGGCTTCTTTTAAAAACAATGTAAGCAAGGGTTACTCCAAGCGGAGTCTCCCTTTTTTCCAAAAATTGGGCCCCACACAGACACCTTATCAGTGGCAGCACTTGTGCCCTAGTTGCAAACAGGATGTTTTGATTTGCATCAAGCACATTCCAAATCAACAAGCATTTACTCTCCCCAGGATGACACAGGGGTAGTAAATTCCTTCTGGATCCATGACTTGTTCATTTTGATGAACGTCAGTCTGTCCACATTGTCACTGGACAGACGCGTGCGCTTATCTGTCAGCACACACCCAGCAGCACTGAATACACGTTCAGAGACAACGCTGGCAGCTGGACACGACAAAATCTCCAAGGCGTAAGTTGCGAGCTCTGGCCATTTTTCTAGGTTTGAAGCCCAAAAGGAGCAAGGCTCCAGTTGCACAGTCATGGCATCGATGTTCATTTGGAGATACTCCTGTATCATCCTCTCCAGCCGTTGACTATGTGTCAGACTTGTTGTCTCTGGTGGCCTTGCAAAAGAGGGTCTAAAAAAATTATGAAAAGATTCCATAAAATTGCTGTTACCGGCACCAGATACGGTCCTACTGGTACGGGTAGACTGTTGAAGATGACGAGACCGTCCCATGTTTGTCAAGTTACAACTGGGAGATTCCCTCCCTGCACCTGCACGGTTGTTTGGTGGAAAAGCCGAGCTAAGATCGAGTAACAGCTTCTGCTGATACTCCTGCATACGTGCGTCCCTTTCTATGGCTGGAATTATGTCACAAAATTTGGACTTGTACCGGGGATCTAATAGTGTGGCAATCCAGTAGTCATCATCACTTCTAATTTTGACAATACGACTGTCATGTTGGAGGTAGTGCAACAAAAAGGCACTCATGTGTCTTGCGCAGCCATGCGGACCAAGTCCACGCTGTGTTTGTGGCATAGAGGTGCTACCCGTTCTTTCTTCCTCTGACATCTCCCCCCAACCTCTTTCAACTGAAATTTGACCAAGGTCTCCCTCATCCGCTGAGTCTTCCATGTCCATGGACAGTTCGTCCTCCATTTCTTCATGTTCTCCTGCACCTTGCTCAACATTTCGCCTGCTACTATGCGCCCTTGTCGATCCCTGTCCCCCATGGTCCCATGCCTGCTGCGTTGGTGATGATGAACGTCTGGACCTTGGTGATGTTGTTGTCCCTTGCGCATATGAATCCTCCTGTAGTTCCTCCCCTTCATGTTGTCCCACCCCCTGACTCCGAATAGTGTTTAGCGTGTGCTCCAGCATGTAAATGACTGGAATCGTCATGCTGATAATGGCATTGTCAGAGCTAAACATATTCGTCGCCATGTCGAAACTGTGCAGAAGGGTGCATAGGTCCTTGATCTGAGACCACTCCATCAGGGTGATCTGCCCCACCTCTGCATCTCGTTGGCCCAGGCTATACGTCATGACGTATTGCACCAGGGCTCTGCGGTGCTGCCACAGTCGCTGTAACATGTGGAGAGTTGAATTCCAGCGTGTCGCCACATCGCATTTCAGGCGATGAACCGGCAGGCCGAAAGACTTCTGGAGCGATGCAAGTCGCTCTGCTGCGGCGCTTGAACGGCGGAAGTGAGCTGACAGTTTTCGTGCCCTGTTCAGAAGGCCATCTAGGCCGGGATAGTGTGTTAAAAATTGCTGGACGACAAGGTTCAACACGTGAGCCATACAAGGTACGTGTGTCACCTTGCCCAGGCGAAGTGCCGCACCCAGGTTTGCAGCATTGTCGCACACAGCCTTACCAGGCTGCAGGTTGAGTGGAGACAACCATTTATTAAACTCGGACCGCAGAGCTGACCACAACTCCTCAGCTGTGTGACTCTTATTCCCAAGACATGTCAAGCTAAAGACCGCCTGATGCCATTGCGCTCTGCTGCCAGCATAGTAATGAGGGGTGCGTGATTCCTTCTGCGCAGTGAGAACGCTGGTGGCCTGACCAGGCAGGCTTGGGGCGGAGGTGGAGGACCCAGATGAGGTGGAGGATGCAGAAGCTGTGGCGGAACTTGGACAGACATAGGATTGACACACAAGTCGTGGGGACGGCAAGACTTGTGCAGCAGACCCTTCACCATCTATCACCATAGTTACCCAGTGCCCAGTCAGCGACATGTAACGTCCCTGTCCATGCTTACTGGTCCAAGTATCGGTGGTGAAATGCACCCGTTCACACACAGAGTTTCTCAAGGAAGCGGTGATGTTGTGTGCGACATGCTGGTGTAGCGCGGGCACACCTTTCTTAGAGAAGTAGTGGCGACTAGGCATCTGGTACTGGGGCACAGCGACAGACATAAGGTCTCTAAAATCCTGTGTGTCCACTAGGCGGAAAGGCAGCATTTTGGTAGCCAACAGCTTACAGAGGGATAGAGTCAACCTCTTAGCTTTGTCATGGGTCGGAGGAAGTGGCCTTTTATTTGACCACATCTGAGGGACAGAGATCTGGCTGCTGTGTGTAGACGGTGTTGAGTAGGGTGTCCCTGGAAAAATGCAGGTTTGTGAGGAAAGTGCAGGCGGAGACATGATGTTGCCTTGATCCAACGTTGGTGCTATCGATGTCTGAGAGAGCTGTACACACTCACTTGTTTCCCCTTCCAAACCAACTGACGACCTTACAAGCAAACTGCCTGTTGCGGTTACAGTGGTGGAAGTTTTGCGTGGAAAAACAGGTGTGACAGCTGTCCCCACAGTCCTAGAAGATGAAGAGCGCGCGGATGCACTGGAAGGGGCGGGCGGTGGATGGTTCGCTCCGCTAGGCCGCATTGCAGCACGGTGAGCTTCCCACCGGGACTTATGATATTTATTCATGTGACGATTCATGGAAGAAGTTGTCAAACTGCTGAGGTTTTGACCTCTACTAAGAGAATCATGACAAATGTTACATATCACATGATTTGGGCGATCTTTTTCGATGTCAAAAAAGGACCAGGCTAGGCAAGGCTTAGAGGCCATGCGACCTGTTGATCCACCCCGAATAATGCTCATAGGCAGAGTGGTGGCTGAGGATGCAGTTGTAGACGTGCTACCAGTGCTCCGACTCTGTCCAGGAAGGCGCAAGGTAACTTCGTCGTCGGTTGCATCCTCCTCCACCGCCTCTGTTGACCTCCTCGAGTGCCTGACTGGGGGTTGACAGTAGGTGGGATCTAGAACGTCATCATCAATTGTTGTGTTTGCACTCCCCTCCCCCTCAGACCGAGCCTCTTCTTGCCCTGACCGAATATTTAAGTTGTCATCCCAATCGGGTATCTGCGTCTCATCTTCATCAGTATGTTCCTCATTGTCTATAACCACAGGTGTTACAGTTTGTGACAAAGGGTCAACATTATGCTCAGAAACTTGGTCCTCACGGCCTGAATCAGAGTCACAAAGGTTCTGGGCATCACTGCAGACCATTTCCTGGTCTGTACTCACTGTAGCTTGGGAGCAGACCTCTGATTCCCAGGCTATAGTGTGACTAAACAGCTCTGCAGACTCAGCCATCTCATTTCCACCATACTGTGCAGGGCGGATAGAGACTTCAGAGCTGGGAGAAAGCAAGTGTGATTGGGATGACAACTCAGAGGACTGGTGTTTTTTGGATGCGGTAGTTGAGGTGGAGGAGAGGGCACTTGTTGGACCACTTGAGATCCATTCAAGCATTTTCTTTTTTTGGCCATCATCTACCTTTGTTCCAGTTGTTTGTGTCCGTAAAAAAGGGAGCACATCGGATTGTCCACGGTCAGTAGTAGAAATCTTACTTTTGCTGGTAGATGGTCTATCTTCAGCAGATGTTAATGGAGCTTTGCCACCTTCCCCACGGACAAACCCTTTTTTTCCTTTTCCAACACGCCTCTTCCCCTTTCCACCAGCATCTGTCATTTTGCCACTCATTTTGATTGCGACAAGATTGTGCACTTTAAATGTGGGAGTAAAAATTGAGAGGTGGTGTAGATTGCAGCGGTGGTCTATCTTTATTAACAGCAGAATAAACAATAACTATCCCTGACAATGCAACTACGGTCCTTAAACTGGCAGCATAGTTTGCTAGTATAATGGCTTAGTAACAATGAGTTTGAGTGTGCAATGCAGTGGTGCTGCAATTAGATTTGCACTAGTGGGACACTAATGGAAGTTCAACAGCCACTATTAGGATGCCACTACGTTTCCTCAGTGTTTGCTAGTATAATGGCTTAGTAACAATGAGTTGGAGTGTGCAAAGGGCAGGAGGGTACAGTGGCAGGGTTGTGGGTTTGGGTAGAGGAAAGGAAGCCTCCCTTTCTATCCCTCCTAATGGGGAAATGCAGCGAGGAAATCCCTGACCTTAGCTACACATACGCTGTCATCTTGTGTAGCTGTTAAAATCTGTTTTCACAGACCTGACTGTCACCTATGGCTCTGACCCTGCCGGTATTAGCCCTTACAAGGACTAATAGAAACTTCTATCCCTATTCTGTATAGCACTGTGTATAGAGCGTACACAGCAGTATCGGAGACAGGAGCTACGCCAGCGGTGACTGACACCAAGACGCAGAAGGCAGATAATGGCGTGCTGGAGGAAAATGTCCGTTTTTATAATGCATGGACATGTGACATGGACATCCTATCACACATGCCGTTGCTTCTCTGGCTAAAAGTCCACTTATCTGTGTGTGTGTCTGGGATTGGCTGACATGCTGGCCCGTCCCACTACACGCGCGCTTAGGGAAGGAAGACAAGGAAAAAAAAAAAAAAAAAATGGCCATCGCCATTATCCAAACAGCAGTGATCTGAATGCGCTGTTCAAGCTCACTATACGCTGAAATTTCATAATAGTGTGAGTCACAGAGTGACTTACACTATTACAGCGGAAAGCCAGCTAGTAATTAGCTTGTCTTTTTGCTGCTAGAACCGTTCTCGAACGGATCTAGAACTATCGAGCTTTAGCAAAAAGCTCGAGTTCTAGTTCGATCTAGAACAGCCCCCAAAATCACTCGAGCCGCGAACTGGAGAACCTCGAACCGCGCTCAACTCTACCAACGATTCCCTTTTTCCCTTGCAGGACCTGTGTGAGGTCATACCTATGTGACCAGAAGGGGTGGGGCCTCAGCCAACAAAGCTGATACCACGAAGCATCATTTTTCTGTTGGCTGAGGCCCTGACCCTTATGGTCACATGGGTATGACCTCACACAGGTACTGCAAGGGAAAAAGTGAATTGTTTGTATAATACTTATGCTAGTTCTAACAGGGGGAGAGGATAAGTATGAATACCCCTCAAGATATTATCTGATCCTCAGCCTCCGTCACTCAATAAGCTGCCGATTTTATAAACATTACTTTATTGGGTTTCAAAACCTAAACATTTGAGCTAACCGCTAAAGGTGTGTTCAGAATCAGCCTGGTAGTGCCAGTACAGCAGTGGCTTTAGGTTATACACGAAAATCCTGATGGTTGGTTCACTTTAATTTGGACCTGAAATCCCAAATTTATTACCAAAGTTTTGAATTTCTGCAAGTCACACCCTCGTCACCCTTAAGCTAGTTGCTCAACCATACACACAGCCCTAATCTTACTGTACATAGCAACCTAAAAAAAAAAAACTGTTCAACCTTGTTCAATTTCAGGATCTCAAACATTTTCTAAAACTCTAGTATCCAGTAGTTTGAACCTTTTATTGCACATAACCGATGAAAACATCAGTGAGGAAATCACTTTGTCGCCTCCACAGCAACACGAATGCAGCTAAATGAATGCAGTGAATTCTGATATTGCTTGAGGTCCTGTCTTAAAGATTAAGTGATTTGTTCTGGATTGAGAACAGGGTGAGAGCATTTTATCCTCGAGCAGAGCTGCAGTTATAATAAGAGTCATAAAAAAAAAAAGATTTTATCCTTCATGCGCCAAAATTATCCAGCACTTTTCACTTAGTGTTGGTAGTCTATCTTCAATCGCTTGATAGCTCAGATTAAACGCACCCTTTTATCTAGAATGTTTACTAAAGAAACACATTTAATCAACTGTACAGATAATGTGTGAAAAGTTATCACTTGATTACCCTAATTCCCATAGCAATATCTAATTATATCTGTGCACATACACAAAGGAAGCCGGAATATCATTCATATATACTCATAGGCTCACATTGATAGTATACAAATTAATTTGCTGCCTAACTGGGTAGTAATGCTACGTTGGCATTACATTGGCAGTGCCACACTTATGGTTGATGCTTCCGTGCCTCACCACTCTTCTGAAACATATTACTTCCATATCTTATATCTGCTCAACCTGTAAACATTGTAAATTTCCAGATGTGTCCGCTGCAGTTTTGGGCATTTATAAGGATGTTGAACAGGGATAGATGTGGACTGTCCTTGTAAGGGCGGGAATTAGGGCAACATGAAGCTGAGTACAGTACCTTGATGCCGACCTTTAACGCCGCCCCAACAAGATTATGGCCCCAACAGTGCTCACTGGAATTGTTCAGTACTTTAGAAATTCTTCTGTAACCAATGCCATCAGTATGTTTTGAAACAATAAGGCTATGTGCCCATGGGACAACGTACTCGCGGACTTTTCTTCAGGTTTGTCCGCAGGTTTACCGCAGCTGCTCTCCAGAATCCGCAGCTATCCATCGTTGCGGTATATGTGCGGAGTTGTTGCGGTAAACCTGCGGGACAAGTGCGGAAGTACTTGCCCTGTATCTCCATAGTGGAGGAGCGGGAATTTCGCAGATATTTCCGCATGAATAATTGACATGCAGTTACATGCAGCTGCGGCACATAAGCAGAAAATGCTGCAGCCGCACATACCGCACCATTGATACAGCACTCCCCAAATCCCACAGGATAACATGGGGAGTGTCTGTACTTGTTAGAACCTGCGGATTTATCTAAAAAAATCCAGATAAATCCGCAGGATTTCCTCGGCAAAATTCACGGGTATGTTGTCCTGTAGGCACATAGCCTAAGGTTGCAAAGGTCGTGACACAGCTCACTGGTTTTCCCCATCACGAGATTTTTCTTGTGTGGCACCTTGGTAACGAGACACCTTTTTAAAGGCCATCAGTTGAACCAGCTGATTTTTTTTCACCAATTGGCAGGATTGCTTTTTAATTACTGATGTCCTGACTTTCCATGGCTTTTGGCACCTCTCTTTCTTCATGTGTTCAATACTTTGCCCTTTGTTATTTCTATTATTAGACATAGCTTAATTAATGGACATCTGAGGTTTGATTTCTTTGCCTTTGTGGATTGGATGGGTTATTACCGACATTAGTTGAGAAATGAATTTCAATAATTTCACATCTGCTCAAATGGCTGGTGCTCCACTGATTCTTGAATAGTTTTATTTTCTTGTGTACCCCTCCATTCTAAAGTAAGACCCTAAGTAATAATGTTGCACATTTTCCTTTCAATCAACTGGGTGTAAACCAAAAAACCTCTAAGTGTGCATTTGTTTTTCTCTTCTGATGCTGTACTATCAAAATACAGCGGCGCCCTAGTGAGACGTTCTGTAGTGTAGTTCTATTTGGTCATCGGAAAAATTAGTAGAAATATTACCCAGAGGCATTGTGACGCCCTGGACTCCAGGGGTCACAGGTAATAACACCTACCATATTTCACACACACCCCCACCCCCTGGGAGGTCACACACAAGTCACCCGAAAGGGAGACCTGATGCCTCCCTCAGGGCCAGTAGGGCACACCAGGTGGGCAGAGTCAGGCGGAAAGGCATGCCCACCGAGGAGACTACTGGCCTGAGGCAGGAAGTACAAACAGTTTTTGAGGAGAACAGTTTAGAGAGTGACAGTAACAGAAGGTGAAAAGGAGAGAAATTGTCAGAGACCCGGGTTGGAGCCTGGGCCCCTTGGAAAACGTCAGGCAGGCAGATGGGGGTGGCCGTCTGCAGGAGTACCGGTACAGCAACCGGCGCAACCGTAGGGACGAGGCCAGGGTTGGAGCCCGCCGGCCCTGAACCGGGGAGTCAACCGTGTACCGGAGCACCAGAAACCGGGTACTCAGATCCCGTCCTAGCTTAGAAGCCACTGAGTTTAGGCAAATTGACTGATTGCTGGCTGGACCTTACGGGTTCATCCACACCCAAAGTCCTGAAAGAAGGCAAAAGCCGACCGGGTGAGCGCCACCGCCAAGGGCCAAACACCCGACGGGCCAGCGCCTGCGGGCAACTGAGGGCTCCTCCGGCAGCTCCATGCCGGGGAGCGGGCTACCACTGCTTAGGCAGGGGAGCCGAACAAACCACAAACAGAGGTGCACGAGAAAGGGGCCACCATCAACCTCACAGGGAACACGAGCAGCTGACTGCGGGACCCGACCATACCCGAACTTTGGTTTACCAGTGACTCTGAGTGTGAATGAGTACAACAGTGCCATCCGGGCACGACACTGCACTGCAGCACGGCACCCTGCACCCCGACAACAACACCAGCGCTTCAGCATCTCCAGTAGCCCCCATCCCCTCTACCACCGGGCCCTGGAACACACCGTCCCTACCCACGGAGAGGCTAACATCTAGGCTGCGGCTGCAACACCGATCCCGGATGAGCCCACCTTCACTCCAGCCGCAGCGGTGGTGCATCCAGTCACCACGACCCGTGGGTGGCGTCACGACCCATTGGACGACAGCGCGGCCCTCCCCGGCTGCGCGCCTCTTCCCATCACCACCACCACCACCCCACTGCCTCTCACCTTAACAGAGAGATGTGGCCCCTGATCCGGAGGCACTCGTGCCACCGACAACCCGAGCCCGGACCTCGGCCATCTTGGCGCGAAAGTTTCCCGCTCGAGTCATCTTCCCCGAGCAGTAAAGGCGCGAAGGTGAAGCCCTGCCCCCGAAGGAGGAGTGCTAAGAGAAAACCAAGGGGGAGGCGGGTGAGAAGGCTGCCTGATGTAACTGAGAAGATAAAAAGGCAGGGACTCCAGGACCCTGCATCCGTTCCGTTCCTGGACCCCGTCGGTGCAGAAATAGCATGTCTACCCCATCCGAGCAGCCCGAGTATCCAGAGCCCGCGCCTGGAACCACGGCATGGATGAGAGCCAGGACGGCGGAGATTTGTCAGCGCCACCGGAGTCAGATACGCCTCCTGATGGAGCGGTGGACCGCAGAGGTGGAGGTGCTGGCTGCGATCGCCCGGGTTCACGAGATGGAGGGCGAGTTGGAGGAGCTGGTGAGTTACCCACACCTCTATGTCCCGCAGGGACCGGCCGCTGCGGCTGGGAGACCGGGTCTACCCCTGGCCCTTATACGGTCTCCGCCGTCACCCATGGGAACCGCCACTGCTGATCTGCCTGGCCCGCTGCCCCTGGCCATGGCGGCGGGGCCCGAAGCGCCAACTCTGGAAGGCCCGAAGGTCGGGGTGGCTGAAGGAGCAACCGGCCTGGAGGTTACGGCAGCTGACGACAACCCGCTGGACGCAGAGAAAGCAATGGCCCCGGCAGCTCGCCTGGTGCAGAGGGAGGTGAGGCCCAGCCGAGCGGGGACTGATAGCAGCGACTCCGGTCCCGATACAGAGCCGGTATCAGGGTCGGAGGAGGCCGACGAGAGTCTCCTTAATGGCAGTGCTCCGACGGCCACAAACATCCCGCGATGCAGGGGAAAATGGATACCGGATAGCCCTTTCCCACCAGGCCTGATGCATGCTGGAGATGTTTGAGGCGGAGGCTGAATCCGCGTCGGAGGAAGAGTTGGAGTAAGCTGGTAGCCCGTTGGCTATAAAAGGACCCGTCCCCGTTGGGACTTGTTTGAAACCCCGTGTACCCCTGTTGCATGAGTGACTGCTCATGGACAAGGCCATGGACTTGCCGGCCACTCAAAAACTTTTGGGCTTGTAAATATTGCCCTATCTGCCCTTTTTTTACATACCTTCCCGTTCCGTTAGCCTCCGGAGAGGCAGATTGGAGGTAGGACCCGCAGCAGAGCAGGCTGGGGTCCGGTCACCACCGGGACCAGTGATCATCCTCCGGGGAGCCCTTGAACAACTACCGGGTGCGCCGCACCATACCCGTTCCCGCCTGGGTGATCTGGCCATGTTCCTGTTTCCGGACTGTTTCCAGACTGGGGGAAAAAGGGGTGCTGCCCATTTCTTAGGGGCAGCATCAAGGCTAGGTTGATTGGGTGGGAAAGGCGAAAGGACATGAACCCCTTCCGTTTAATAAAGTTATGAAACGTTAAAGTAAAATGCCTCCCGTTATGGGAAGACCTTCAGAAACCATAGTTTGTATAAATGTTATTATAAAATTGTAAATGTTTTCAGTTTTTCCCGTTTTAACAGTTGAAAAATAAAAATAAACCGGAGTTGGTCGGGCAGCCCGCGGACGGTCTGCATTAAACCAAGGGGGTATGTAATGCCCTGGGTCACAGGTAATAACACCTACCACATTTCACACCCACGGAGAGGCTAACATCTAGGCTGCGGCCGCAACACCAATCCCGGACGAGCCCACCTTCACTCCAGCCGCAGCGGTGGTGCATCCCGTCACCACGACCCGTGAGTGGCGTCATGACCCGTTGGACGACAGCGCCGGCCTCCCCGGCTGCGCGCCTCTTCCCATCACCACCACCACCCCACTTAACAGAGCGACGTGGCCCCCGGTCCGGAGGCGCTCGTGCCACCGACAACCCGAACCCGGACCTCGAGCGGCTCGGCCCGAGAAAGAGGAAGAAGCGGCTGGGAACCTCTCAGGGTGGTACAGCATCATTTTGGAAAGGAGGGGTACAGAAGAAAAATAAAGGCTGTTCCAGAATCAGTGGAGCAGCACCCATTGGAAAAGATACTCAGTTTAAATAATGAAATATCCAGTGAAACGTCCTCTTTAACTAGAATCAACGATGAAGTTTAATGCTTCCTTTCTACTGAGAAGAGTAATTGTTTAATGCAGACATCATCAGCATATAAAAGATTAATCTAATTAGCCTTGTTCTCTTCAACAAAAATAGCAAGAATTTGCCAATTACAAAAAAAATAGAAACATTTCCTTCAAGGATATTTCTGGCGTGTTACATTTTACCATGTATTTTGTGACAGATGATTACACATACCATTATATTCACATATCACTGCACGCAATAATTTGATTTATTGTTTGGAAACTTCAACATTTCCTTGGCATTGTTGTTCTTATGTGACCCTGCTTATTGAGATCTGAGAATCCAGAGGTAGTGTGGCGCCCCTGACCTGGTCAGGCACCACAGAGTATTGCACCCATGCGGGAGCAATGCTTCCAGGTAATCTCCAAAGGCCAGGATGAGGCGCACACACAAACATATAGTGATCAGGCCTCCCACATCACCAGAGGGGACCCTTGGGTAGCCAGAAGGGGTTAACTTTCAATTCCCAGCTAGGGGTGTGTTCAGGGGCTAGTTGCTAGGAAGCAGGGCAGAGAGAGAGAAAAGGAGGGGAGTGGAGAGGAAGAAGTTGAAGTGTGTGGAAGGGAGCAGAGGAGCTCTCGTGTCAGACAGGTCCTGAGGAGTGCAGTAGCTGAAAGCGGGGGAGAAAGGAGTACCGTGGGTCGGCCTGAAAACCATCCAGAGAGAAGGGTGGCTGAGTACGGAGATCCCGGTATCCGAGCACACAAGGGGAACTAGATCCCCAGTACAGGCAGCAGATCATCCAGAGCTGCTTAACCTACAGGTGGAGGGGGGTACTTCATGCCCTCACCACGACTACACAGAGCTTGAGCCAAGCAGCAATCACCAGGCCCATAAGGGGACAGGGCCAGAAGCCATCCCACCAAGGCCACGCTGCCGGCAGACGAGCCAGAGAGAGGGGAGCAGGGTGGTAACAGCTTCCCTGGAGGGGTCCTACCACGCTTCAAGCAAAGGATCCTCCTAAAACAGAAAGAGTGCAAGGAAGGCGAGTGGACAGCTACCCTCAGAACGGCCTCCTGGAATTCCTGGTTCAACCTGGTTATCACAGTGTCGCCCGGGCATCTCACCGTGACCTCCAAACAGTGAGTAAACACGTTGAAAGACTTCTTGGACTGTGTTTGAGTCATTCTGCGACCTGTGGTCCCACACACATACACCGGGGCCTGGGGCTTGCCTCACTCTCAGGGGGCTAATATACTGACTGCACCCACCATCAGCCCCAGGCATCCCTTAATCTGCAGTGGCGGTCCCCGCTGACCGCAATACTGAGAGTGGCGTCACGACAATAAAAGAAGAAGGTTCCCTACCTGTGACCAGATCCAGCTGCGTGGAGTCCCTGAAGGTAATGCACCGACACAGCGTTTGCGGGGCTCCACAGTAGCATATATAAAAGAGCTGTTAGCGAAACCAATGTTTTCTTTATTTCATGTCATTATGCACATTGGAGGGAATTGCACTTAGTATGTCTGTGTGGAGACCTATTCTATTTATTTATTATTGTTTTTAGTTCTCCTTAGTTAGGACTGTTCTTTATTAGTGATGGGCAGACCCGGACTGTAAAAGTCTGAATCTGCGCGGTTTCAAACATACCCCAGTGCCGGGTCTGGAATTCTTAGGGAATTCCGGCTAATGATTCAGATCTGGCACTCGGGAAATATAACAAAAATAAAGGAAAAATAAATAAAATAAGAATGAAGCAAGTACTTCATACTTACCAAGTCTCCCACGTGGCTGTAACTGCTCCCGCGACCGCTCATTCACTTCTGTGGCCACTCATTATTGCTCACCCATATGAACTGCTTTCCCCGCATCTGTGATTGCTTGCAGTCAAATGCGCCCCCAGCTTGTGTGACAGCATCTGACTGCAATCAATCACAGGTGCTGTCTGTGGGTCACTATCGTGGTGTAAAAATAAATAAATAAAACAATCGGTGTAGGGTCCCCCCATATCATGATACCCCATACAGATAAAAGCATATGTCTATAGGCTACAGCCCCCTGCTGTGCGTTTATCTTGGCTGTGTATCAAAATAGGAAGAACCGCATGTGTATTTAAGAAAATAAAAAATAAAAAATTTAAATAATAAAATTTAAAAAAACCATGCAGTTTCCCCCCAAAAAAATCTGAAACCATGATAAAGCCCTACATTTGGGGACTGGTATTCTTAGGCTGGGAAGACCCATGCTTATTGGGTTCCCCCAGTCTAAAAATAGCAGCTTGCAGCTGCCCAGAATTGTCATATCCATTAGATGCAACAAGCCCAGCACTTTACCCGGCTTTTCCTGATTGCCCTGATGCAGTGGCAGTCAGGGTAATAAGGGGTTAATGGCAGCCCACAGCTGCCACTATGCCCTAGATTACTAATGAGGAGGGTCAATGAGCCCCCCCATTACTAATCTGTAAGTGAAAAATAAATAAACACAAACACTGAACAAATCATTTATTTGAAATTAAAGACAAAAAAGCACCCTCGTTCACTTTTTTTATTCTATCTCTTACTGTTAAAATTAACCTACCCTTAAAATTATAGACTGTTCATGTCTTTGTCAGTGGGCAAACTTACAAAATCAGCAAGGGATCAACTACTTATTTCCCCCACTGTATGTTCTGGACTTTTTTGCTGTGCTGTATGTCAAGCTGGAATTTTTCCTTTGTTTCGCCACTCTGAAGTAAGACTGTATATTTATGTTTTTGTCATGTGTAAATAAAACTGAATACAGTTAGGTCCAGAAATATTTGGACAGTGACACAAGTTTTGTTATTTTAGCTGTTTACAAAAACATGTTCAGAAATACAATTATATATATAATATGGGCTGAAAGTGCACACTCCCAGCTGCAATATGAGAGTTTTCACATCCAAATCGGAGAAAGGGTTTAGGATGGAATCATAGCTCTGTAATGCATAGCCTCCTCTTTTTCAAGGGACCAAAAGTAATTGGACAAGGGACTCTAAGGGCTGCAATTAACTCTGAAGGTGTCTCCCTCGCTAACCTGTAATCAATGAAGTAGTTAAAAGGTCTGGGGTTGATTACAGGTGTGTGGTTTTGCATTTGGAAGCTGTTGCTGTGACCAGACAACATGCGGTCTAAGGAACTCTCAATTGAGGTGAAGCAGAACATCCTGAGGCTGAAAAAAAAGAAAAAATCCATCAGAGAGATAGCAGACATGCTTGGAGTAGCAAAATCAACAGTCGGGTACATTGTGAGAAAAAAAGGAATTGACTGGTGAGCTTGGGAACTCAAAAAGGCCTGGGTGTCCACGGATGACAACAGTGGTGGATGATCGCCGCATACCTTCTTTGGTGAAGAAGAACCCGTTCACAACATCAACTGAAGTCCAGAACACTCTCAGTGAAGAAGGTGTATCTGTCTCTAAGTCAACAGTAAAGAGAAGACTTCATGAAAGTAAATACAAAGGGTTCACATCTAGATGCAAACCATTCATCAATTCCAAAAATAGACAGGCCAGAGTTAAATTTGCTGAAAAACACCTCATGAATCCAGCTCAGTTCTGGAAAAGTATTCTATGGACAGATGAGACAAAGATCAACCTGTACCAGAATGATGGGAAGAAAAAAGTTTGGAGAAGAAAAGGGAACGGCACATGATCCAAGGCACACCACATCCTCTGTAAAACATGGTGGAGGCAACGTGATGGCATGGGCATGCATGGCTTTCAATGGCACTGGGTCACTTGTGTTTATTGATGACATAACAGCGGACAAGAGTAGCCGGATGAATTCTGAAGTGTACCGGGATATACTTTCAGCCCAGATTCAGCCAAATGCCGCAAAGTTGATCGGACGGTGCTTCATAGTACAGATGGACAATGACCCCAAGCATACAGCCAAAGCTACCCAGGAGTTCATGAGTGCAAAAAAGTGGAACATTCTGCAATGGCCAAGTCAATCACCAGATCTTAACCCAATTGAGCATGCATTTCACTTGCTTAAATCCAGACTTAAGACGGAAAGACCCACAAACAAGCAAGACCTGAAGGCTGCGGCTGTAAAGGCCTGGCAAAGCATTAAGAAGGAGGAAACCCAGCGTTTGGTGATGTCCATGGGTTCCAGACTTAAGGCAGTGATTGCCTCCAAAGGATTCGCAACAAAATATTGAAAATAAAAATATTTTGTTTGGGTTTGGTTTATTTGTCCAATTACTTTTGACCTCCTAAAATGTGGAGTGTTTGTAAAGAAATGTGTACAATTCCTACAATTTCTATCAGATATTTTTGTTCAAACCTTCAAATTAAACGTTACAATCTGCACTTGAATTTTGTTGTAGAGGTTTCATTTCAAATCCAATGTGGTGGCATGCAGAGCCCAACTCGCGAAAATTGTGTCACTGTCCAAATATTTCTGGACCTAACTGTAAAACACTGACCCTTTTTATACTGTAAATCGGTGTATGCCTCTTGACTGTGTCCCTGCCATCGCCTGCCAGAGCTGAATCCCTACACTTTCCTCTATCCTTAGTTGCTACTGTTCACCTTTTGTAGTCCCCTGGTGTTGGTTGTAGTTGTGCATGTGTTTCTGTTGTACCCCCTGTCTGTCTTTATTTGTTGGTGGTGTCTGGAGACTTCTGTCCTAACCCGGATCCTTGGGTGGTGGGTGTGAAGGGGCTTGCCCTCAAGGCTAGAATAGGAGACAGGGAGAGGCTGGAGGCTCAGACCTCGCTACCTTCAAGCGTACCTCTGATTTGAGGGATAGCCTAAGGTATCCCTTTTAGCTTGAGGGTAAGAGCAGGGGCCCACCTTCCATAAACCCTCCCAACCGGTCACTTAATCTGACAATATGTTCCACAAATGAAACAAGTACAGTGCACATAGATAAAGGATTTACATAGAGCAACAATACACTAATATAATTGCACAAACCAGATAATATAATGCCTGCTTTAGACGCTTCAATAAATCTTTCAATCCGTCGTCGGGGTCAAGTTGTAAGTGACGCACATCCTGCATCGTTCGTGACGTATTTGCGTGTGAAACCTACGTGCGATCAAGATTGACCGAAAATACGGTGATCGCATACACGTCGTTTATTCCTCATACATTGGACGTTTTGTTGTATGAACCTAGTGAATTGTAACGTGTGACATCCCTCATACGATTTTGATGTCTGAGGCTATGTGCGCAGGTGTGCGCTCTGCACCGCAGCTTAAAAAAGCTCTGCTTCAGAGCGCAGCTGAAAAGCTGCATTCTGAAGCGCCTCACAATGTCTGTCATTCACTAATCTCTGTCAGTCGGTCACTATCTCTGTCCCTCTCTCTCTGTCCATGTCAGTCTATCCCCCTCTCTCATATACTCACCGATCCCCGATCCCCGGCGCTGCACGGCATTCACACTGCTCCGGCGGCTTTTACTGTTTTGAAAAAGCCGGCCGCCCATTAAACAATCTCGTATTCCCTGCTTTCCCCGCCCACCGGCGCCTATGATTGGTTACAGTGAGACACGCCCCCAAGCTGAGTGACAGGTGTCACACTGCACCCAATCACAGCAGCCGGTGGGCGTGTCTATACTGTGTAGTGAAATAAATAATTAAATTAAAAAAAAACGGCGTGCGGTCCCCCCCAATTTTAAAACCAGCTAGATAAAGCCATACGGCTGAAGGCTGGTATTCTCAGGATGGGGAGCTCCACGTTATGGGGAGCCCCCCAGCCTAACAATATCAGCCAACAGCCGCCCAGAATTGCCGCATACATTATATGCGACAGTTCTGGGGCTGTACCCGGCTCTTCCCGATTTGCCCTGGTGCATTGGCAAATCGGGGTAATAAGGACTTATTGGCAGCCCATAGCTGCCAATAAGTCCTAGATTAATCATGTCAGGCGTCTATGAGACACCTTTCATGATTAATCTGTAAATTACAGTAAATAAACACACACACACCTGAAAAAATCCTTTATTAGAAATAAAAAACACACACATATACCCTGGTTCACCACTTTAATCAGCCCCAAAAAGCCCTCCATGTCCGGCGTACTCCAGGATGGTCCAGCGTCGCATCCAGCGCTGCTGCATGGAGGTGACCGGAGCTGCAGCAGACACAGCCGCTCCGGTCACCTCCACGCAGCTAATGAAGACAGCCATGCGATCAGCTGAGCTGTCACTGAGGTTACCCGCTGTCACATGATCCAGCGGTGGCCGCGGGTAACCTCAGTGACAGCTCAGCCGGTGGGCGGGGAAAGCAGGGAATACGAGATTGTTTAATGGGCGGCCGGCTTTTTCAAAACCGTAAAAGCCGCCGGAGCAGTGTGAACGCCGTGCAGCGCCGGGGATCGGGGATTGGTGAGTATGAGAGAGGGCTGCTCAATTCAGTTACTCAGGAGTTTAGCGGTCACCGGTGAATCCTTCACAGGTGACCGCTAATCAGGACGCGACACAGACAGAGCCGCAGCATGACAATGAAGTCGGGTGAGGTTCACCCGAGTTCATTCTGACAGTGCGGCTCTTTCTGTGTCTGCTGTGAACTACCATTCAGCTCTGCTACATGGCTGTCTGTGTCTGCTGTCAGCGGCCATGTAGCAGAGCTGAATGGCAGATGACATAGTAAAAACGCATCCCTACACATTACACACGCTTGGCAAGTCAATAAATAAAGAAAAAAAAAAGGTGCCCAATGCATACGTCACAGAACACATGATCTAAAGGATAGCACACAAAATTGATCAATTTAACATAGACTACTAACGCACGTGTGACAGCAAATGAACGACCTACGTGCAATCTCATTAGATCGCATATATTAGTCAGTAACATTGTTCATTAAATGTCACCAAATCCATAGATCAAAGCATTTTGCCAGGCTTTGTTCATTAAAGGGAATTTTCATCTGGTTTTTGCTGTGTGATCTGAGGACAGCATGAGGTGGGGCTGAGAAACTGATATCAAGGATGTGTCTCTTATCATCCTGTGTGCTTTTGGTTACTTTAAATGAAGGTTTTGTCACCAGGAGATTATAATTGCCCAAAATGCAATTTACAACTTAGCTTGGTAGACTGACCACTCCCCCTCCTCTGATAAATAGGTCCTTATCAATAGACAATGTACACGGAAAGCCTGGTGTGGGTGGGGTTAACTTATTGATGTCTGCTGCTCGTTACTTCCAAGAACTCTGACTGTCACAAATGCTGCAGCCAGTAAACTAAGTTATACATTGTTGGAATCAGGGTCTGTTTTCCTACATTATATTGCTCTCAGATAAGTTAGCAAAAACCTGGTGACAGATTCCCTTTAACACCACTGACTTCCACCTCCCATTTTTGACCACAAATTATTTATTCGCTAATTTCTTTGTTTGCCTTGTCCTTCCCTTTTAACTAATTAATGCCATATGGTTTAATTGTAGAAAACATATTAGTAATTTTATCTCTGTATGTCTTTTTCAAACCATTAATAACACTTAACTTTTATTTCCCATTCATAAAACTATAACGTAGTGATCCTATCATAGACCTCTATAAGCAGTTAAAGAAACAAGGAAGAAGTGTGTAAAAGAATCTCAGATTATCTATATAAGTGTCGTATATGCCTATTGTCATGGTGAGAGAACGACAAAGCAGCTGCAGTCTGTGAGGATGTTCTCTGTCTACATTGATATTTTTAGATTTCCAAAACACACTCTACTTGATTAAAAAATCTACCACTATCTTCCTCGACATGTTTCACTGAAGCACTGGCTCCATCAGGAAAAAGAAAAAGGCTAATGCTAATTCATAGCCAACCTAGAGAGATAATAGTTATTCACTTATAAACCCCTAATATCATCCTTAAAGGGAACTTGACGTGACAAAACACTATTAACCTGCAGATATGGGGTAAATCTGAAGGTTAATAGCATTCTGAAGATGCTCTCTAATGCTGAACCCATTGTCAGTCAGTGCCAGAGGCGATGTTACAGCCATGGCTCACTATACACTGAGTGGTGACTTTACCTGCGGCAGCGCCACCCCAATGACTGGAAGCTGAATGCTGCCGGGAGACATACAGCTAATTTCCTCCCAGCAGCAGGACTCTCGGGCTACCGCTGGGCAGGTTCAGAACGCTACTGACATGCAGATTAGGCTGGAGTCATAATTACGTCTGACTCACGCGAGGATGACATCACATTGCCTGACCAGCCGAAGTCTCTCCTGAGAGGAGCGTGTCAGCTTCATGTATTTCCATGCAGCTGACTAGCTCCTTTCAGGAGAGCTGCGGCCAGTCCAGACTATGTGATGCAATCCTCTTGTGAGTAAGGGTGGCTTTACACGCTACGAGATCGCTACAGCAATCTCGTTGGGGTCACGGATTTTGTGACGTACATCCGGCCGCTGTAGCAATCTCGTTGTGTGTGACTCCTAGGAGCGATTTTGGATCATTGCAAAAACGTACAAAATCGATCCTCGTTGACATGGGTGTCCTCTCCCAATTATCGCTGCTGTCGCTTGGGCGAAGTTAATCCTTATCCCTGCGGCAGCACACATCGCTACGTGTGACGCTGCAGGAACGAGGAACCTCTCCTTACCTGCCACACGCCAACAATGAGGAAGGAAGAAGGTGGGCGGGATGTTCGTCCCGCTCATCTCCGCCCCTCCGCTTTGATTAGGTGGCCGCTTAGTGACGTCGCTGTGATGACGAGCGAACCGCCTCCTTAGAAAGAAACTTGTATCTCCAGTATTAGATCAGAAAGAAATGGAGGACATCATTGTCAGTGGCTTGTTCTTATTTTAGAATCATTGTACTCTCCAGTACTATATCAGAAAAACAAGTTTGACAGAAGTATGCACAGCCTCTCCCTATTTCAGCATTGCAGGTATGTCCAGTATTAAATTAGAAAGACAGGGTGGGTAGCAGTGTCAGCAGCCTCTTCTTACGTCAGTGAAGCACCCCATGGGGCTGGGGTTTCTTTACTCGTCACTGGGCCTGTGATCGAGGGGTCTTTGGGGATGTCACGGCCCAGCTTCGTGGCCCCGAGGTGTCCACGAAAGGGAGGGAGATGTGAAGGAAGGGGAGATGGTGGGGGGAGTTGTCTCTTGACGCCATCTGTGGTATGCAGCTATGAGAGAAGCCGCTCTCCTCCGGGGCAGATGGTAATGCAGCTCGGGTGTTTCAGCTCTCCACAGGTAGAACTAGGCCCCGGGAAGGATGATGGGGGTGGTAGTAGTGGCCGATGGCGCCGGAGCACGGGAAATCAGTGCCGGCAATGTCAGGGACAACACAAGGGCTGCGGTTCAAAGTGCTCTTTACTCAATGCAACTGTCGTCGCCCTTGGAGTGCTGGTTTCCACTACGATGAGCTCCAGACGATCCCGAGTAGTTCAGAGGTCACCACCAGTGTTTCCACTGTGTGTCCTTCCCGGTAGGGGTCCCTCCACTTCCGTATCTGGTATATGGAATTGGCCGCGGGTGCTTCCTGTACGCCCCGCGGACCCTGGGATTCCCCTGCACTGTGGAGAGCCCAGGCTGAGCTTCCTGCTCCAAGCCTCAGGCCCCGCTGAGCTCCCAGAAGTTAAAAGGTAGTTGATTTGGACCAAGGTCCTGACTTGTCTCCCTACCCCAAGCTGTGCCCGGGGTTGACTGACTATGTGAGAAGTGCTCCTTCCTTTCCCCCAATGGTGCCCGCCCCCAGGTGGTTGTCCTAGTGACCAGAAAGTCCCATGCCTCGTGATAGCCACTCCCTGTCCACTCTAGGCCAATCCCAGTGGAAAAGCACCTAACTGTATATTGTGTGTGAATGTGGTAAACACCAGCGGTTAACCGCTTCCTTACCAGGGATGAGTACTGCACCTTAAGTTAGAGGCCTCAGGGGCGCCACATCAGCACCACTGATAGTTTTAGTGTTAGCTAAAAAAGACAGAGGACAGAATGGAGTGCAGCCTCTTCTTATGTCAGCATACTTGATATCTCCAGAATTAGGTCAGAAAAACATGCTGAACAACAATGTGAACAGCAACTTCTTACTTGAGCACCCTCTGTTTCTCCAGTATTAGGTCAGAAAGGCGGGTTGGACAGCAGTGTGAGAAGCTACTTCTTACCCCTAGAATCTGGTAAGCTGTATCGATAACAGATGAAGATGTCAAAGAATGAGTATAAGACTAATGGCAGTGGACTTAGATTCAAAGCACCACTCCGGCTTGGGAAATGAAAAAAATGCTGGAGTGGTGCTTTCAGTGAAGCAGGGAATTTTTGAGTAAATATGAAATGGCACAAAAGGTATAACGAATAGTCATGGGCGGACACACAGATAACCGGGACCGGTGGGTCTAACCGGGTTAAAAAAAAAACAAAAAACTGGTTCCGACCTGTGATTGATCCCAGGTATCTGGCCAAATGCTGGTCCCCATATAAGTCTATGGGAACAAGAATCCGGTCATTATAAATAGTGTTAAAAGAGATAGGAGCAAGCGCTTCATACTTACCGAGGCTCCGGCATGGCTGTAACTGCTTCTAGGCTACTCATTCACTTCTGGGGCTACTCATTTACTGTCATGCATATGCACTTGCTTTCCCTGCCCTCCTCTGCGTCTGTGATTGGCTGCAGTCAGATGCGCCCCCACCCTGAGTAGCCGCGTGTCTGACTGCTTTCAATCAAAGTTGCTGTGTGTGCGGCTCTATTGTGGTATAAAAATAAGTAGAATATTTGGCATAGGGTCCCCCCATTTTATGATATCAGCATACATAAAGCCTATGGCTACAGGCTGTGGCCCCCAGCTGTGTGCTTATCTTGGCTTGTGTATCAAAATAAAAGGAACCATATGCGGCTTTTTAAAAAATAAAATACATACATACATACATACATACATACATATATAAATATAAATAATTAAAAAACCCAGCATGTTGTTCTCCCTCAATTTTGATAACCAGCCATGATAAAGTCCAACTTCTGGGGGCTGGTATTCTCAGGCTGGGGAGTCCCATGCTTATTGAGCCTCCAGCCTAAAAATAGCAACCTGCAGCTGACCGGAATTGCTGCATCCATTAGAGGTGACAAGCCTGACACTTTACCTGACTCTTCCCGCTTGCCCTGGTGTGATGGCAATTAGGATAATAAAGGGTTAATGGCAGCCCACAGCTGCCACTAAGGCCTAGATTAGCAATGGAAGTCATCTATGAGACCCTCCCCATTACTAATCTGTAAGTGAAAATAAAACACAAACAGCGAAAAAATCCTTTATTTGAAATAAAAGACAAAAAAGTACAACCTCTTTCACCAATTTATGAACCCCAAAAACAACCCTGCAGGTCTGATGTAATCCACACAAGATCCACCAATGATGTCAGCTCTGCTACATCTGAAGCTCACAGCAAGTGCCATAGGACAATGACCACCCACTGTGAGCTGCAGGCAGAGTCTGAATGAGCTGTGAGATCAGCAGTGATGTCACTTTGGTGATTTGCAGTCACAGCTGGAGGACTATGGGAACCTCCAACTGTGACTGCAAATCACCTGAGTGATGTCACTGCTGATCACCACACCTGCTCCCCATTCACACCTGAACCCTTGTCCCACTAATGAGTCACATGACACCGGGAAGGGGACAATGGGTAATTGGGAGTAAGTTGTCTATTTTCACTCACTTTTGTTGTCATCGGTTTAGACATTAATGGATGTGTGTTGAGTTAGTTGATTGATTGTTCTCAGTGAGAGAAACAAAATTATAATCTTCTTGTGATACCTTTTAATGGCTAACTAAAATAAAATGATGTTACAAAGCAAGCCTTCGAGACATCTCAGGTCCCTTCATCTGGCATGGTATGATATAATATCTGAAATTTACACTGTTATACAATCTGTACACTGACTACTGTACATTGTATCAAAGTGTCATATCTTCAGTGATGTCTCATGAAAAGATATAATAACATATATGAAAATGTGAGGGGTGCACTCACTTTGTGATATACTGTATATATATATATATATATATATATATATATACACAGTGGGTATGGAAAGTGTTCAGATCCCTTTACATATTTCACTCTGTCATTGCAGGTGTACCGCCCCGCGCTTGGCCGCAGCCGAGCCGCTCGGGTCCAGGCTCGTTGGTGGGTGGCTCGAGTACCTCCAGACCCGGGGTCACTTCGCTCTGAAAGGGGATGCTGGCGCTTTCGGTGGGGGGTTAGGTAGGTGCAGGGCCGGAACTGCGCTTGAGTGCGTGACACCACCCACGGGACGTGGTGAAGGTAGACACCACCGCTGCAGTTATGGGGTACCCGGGGAAGATGGTAGTGCAGCCAGATGTTAACCCCTCCGTGGGCAGGGATGATGGCCCCGGGAACCGTTGGGGATAGCTGGGCGATGCAGGGCGATGTGTGCGGCCGGAGGGCACTGTTGTACTCACTGTTATTGACACACACAAGTCACTGGTAAATCAAGTTGATGCGGTCAGGTCCCCCACCCGGATGGTGGTCTCTGCCTTTCACCTGCACCGTGTTGTGTAGCTGTAGACTGCCTGCGCTTCAGTGATGGGAGTCCGCTCCCCGGCTTTGTGCATGTCGGGAGAGCCCTTTTGCCCGCAGACGCTGGCCCGTGGGATCTCTCTGCCTGTGCGGTGGCTTTCTATCCCCCTCGGTGGGCTGTTGTCTTCAGTCGGGACTTGGGTGAGAAAGGACCTATAGTCCAGACTGCAATCAGTTAATTAACTTAGTCCAGTGGATTCTGGACCTTGTTTCAGGGTCTGAGTACCCCCCCGGTGTGCTCCGGTTTCCGAGTCTGTTCCCCGGGTCGGTACCGGTGGGCCACTATCCTGTCCCGGTCCACCACGGTTCCATCGAGCCATCTTCCTGGCTCCTGCAGGCTGAGGCCACCGCTTGCCTCCTAGCCAAGGTGTTTGGGCTACGACCCTCACACCTGTCAGACTGTCACCGGCCTGTCTCACAGGCCTCAACTCCTCCACTCCTCAACACTCAAACTCATCTCACTATGTGTTTCCTGCCTCAGGCCCTTTTAACTCCTCGGTGGGCATGCCAACCGCCTGGCTCCGCCCCCCTGGTGTGTTCATCAAGCACTGAGGGAGGCGACTAGGGTTTTTGTGGTTGGCTGATGACTCCTTTTTAGGGGACAGGTGTTGTGCGGGGGTCTATCTGTGACTACCTGGCTAGTCCAGGGCGTCACTCAGGCATTTGGTAAATTCAAAAAAGTTCATTTTTTCTCTTTAATTTACACTCTGCACCCCATGTCGATAGATAAATAAACAGAAATGTAGACATTTTTTTCAAATTTATTGGAGTACCCCACAGGGTCTGGGGAATACTCGTCACTGGGCCGGTGAGGATCAGGGGATGTCACGGGTGGCCCTGCCTGGTTTCGTGACCCCAAGGTGTCCACGAAGGGATAGAGGATGGGATGATGGGGATAAGATGAGGAGGATTAAGGGGGTTGAGGATGTTGGGCGTAGTAGTCATCTCATGACGCCACAAGTAATGTGTGGCCAGGGATTGGTCGCCGTTGCAGGTGCAGTCCTCTGGGACAGATGGTGCCGTAGCTGGGATGGTTCAGCTCCCCACAGGTAGAGCTAGGCCCCAGAGAAAGCCGTTAGTTTCTTTTAACTTTTACTGGTCAGTTGTTATGGTCCCACAGTTACAGTGGTCTGCTCAGCTTGGTAGTAGTGGGGACTCTCTCCTTGCCAGGTGGGTTAGAGGCCTTCCTTAATGTGCTCTGTGCGTGGGTCATTGTGGCCTGAAGCAGCACAGTGTCCCTCTTCTTAGATGCTATATGCCTTGCCGCTTGTGGTGGGCAGCGCAAGCCGGATATGGGTCCCGCTTGTATCTCTGCAGCCCCGGGCTCTATTGTGCTTCTTCGCCTTGTTAGTCTCTGATGGGCCAGGAAATGTGGAATTTCCTGCCCTCCGGGTTTACTGCTGGGCCGTTACTAGCTGACAGTCGAGGACCCGGTGTCCTGATTCAGCGCTCGGTCCTGAAAAGCTTGCAGACAGCTCTCTAACAGCGACCGTTATCTCTCCCTGCTACTCGAGTTCTGAGGTCCCTCTTCCTGTCTCCCTGTCTAACCCTTCCCCAGCATAGAATACACAAGGAAGCTTGTCCCAACCAGGACTTTAGCTTCCCCTTCTGGCCTGAGTTAGGAAGTGTTGTGTGTGAATATACCTGACATGGAGATTTGCCCGCTGCTTCCAGGCATAGCATTGCCCCCAGTGAGGAGAACAACGCCACTGTGGCTCCCATGACCACTGGGGTAACACATTATTAAACACAAAAAACTGAAATATCACGTCGTCATAAGTATTCAGACCCTTTGCTCAGTATGGAGTAGAAGAAGCCTTTTGAGCTAGTACAGCCATGAGTTTTCTTGGGAATGATGCAACAAGTTTTTCACACCTGGATTTGGGGATCCTCTGCCATTCTTCCTTGCAGATCCTCTCCAGTTCTATCAGGTTGGATGGTCAATTCTGTCTCTGAGCTCCGTGAGCAGTTCCTTTGACCTCATGATTCTCATTTGGTGTGACATGCACTGTGAGCTGTGAGGTCTTATATAGACAGGTGTTTGCCTTTGCAAATCAAGTCCTATCAGTTTAATTAAACACAGCTGGACTCCAATGAAGGAGTAGAAACATCTCAAGGAGAATCATAAGGAAATTGACAGCATGTAACTTAAATATGAGTGCCTGAACAAAGGGTCTGAATACTTATGACCATGTGATATTTCAGTTTTTTTTGTTTAATAAATTTGAAAAAAATCTATATTTCTACTTTTTTCTGTCAGGATGGGGTGCAGAGTGTACATTAATGAGAAATACCAAATGGCTGCAATGAAACAAAAAATGAAAAATTTAAAGGGGTCTAAATACTTTTCGTACCATAATATATATATATATATATATATATATATATATATATATATATATATATATATATATATATATATACACATACATATACATATACATACACATCGTGTTTCTCCGAAAGAAGCCCTCCACCAAAAATAAGCCCTAGCAGGAATTTTCTGCATTTATGGAGCAAGGCTTAAATATAAGCCCTACCCCAAAAATAAGCCTTAATCGCAGATCAATAATGAAGTGTCCATACAGCTAAAAAAGTTAAACACTACTGCAGGACATTTCATTTTCGCAGATCGCACACCCAGACACTTCAGATCACAAACACATCAGATTGCACAGCCACATACATCCAATCGCTCACCTACACACATCAGAATGCTCACACAATCACACATTAGATTCCATACACACACTCACTACATCCAGTGATACCAATTTCTAGCTGGCAGAGAATCCTTTGACTCAGTGCCGTAGAACTCATTGGACCTGCGGTGGAATGTTCCACCGCCGGGTCCTCCATGCGTTCCATGGCACTGCATGCCATCTACCTGTAATCAGTATTGCTGGATGTTGTGAGTCTGTGTGTGATCTGATGTGTGATTGTGTGTGTGATCTGATGTGTGTGTGTCAGCCAGAAGCAGAGGATGCATCATGGAGAATACCTGCCGGCGCGCCCGCCTTGGATCGCAGGAGGATTTTGGAGCCATGCAGACGTCCTGGGTCTTGTAAGTGGTAAGCATGAGTCTACTGGGAAGGAGGGGGGTTCTGCTTCTCTAGGGGGTAAACTTACCAACCATGTTTACCCAAGAATAAAATCTACCTTGAAAATAAACCCTTGTGCATCTTTCAGAGCATGTGGGGAACCAGATTGAGGCACACAGGAACACTTTGTCACTTAAAACAATCTAGGTGATTTATTCAGATCCTCATAAATCATGCCATATAACGGGCCACAGCCACTCTCCCCGCAGGACAACAATGTCTCACTGTCGGTTTCAACCGCCGAGTGTCCATACAGTTTAATCTCTGGTATCAGCCAGTCCACATCCCCTTTTCTCAGGGTTACCTGTCAGTTGCTTTGTATGCTTCTATGTAGGCTCGACCTCCAGGGAGACTCTCTCACTGGGCTCACTAACCCGGTCCTCGGACCAGCTCCATTCAACGGCACCTGCTGTCAGGCCAGAGCCCCAGTAGACTCTGCAACTCCCTGGACTCCCACAGCCCTTTGCTGTCTCAGCATGCACATGATCTCCTGACCATGTGCTTTCAGCAAGATGGCTTTCACCTACTCACAGCCTGATTAAAACCCATTAGACACACCCATGCATGTGTCACGCTCCCCGGGTCCTCACCCCCGTTCCCCGGCTCACCTGCCACGCTCTCCGCTCCCCAGTCACCGGATTCCGTCCGTCCCAGGGCTCCGGGCCCCCGATCCCGGCGCCCGACAGCTTCCCTGGACCTGGCCGGCTCCCCTGCGTCCTCCTCGCAGCCTCCTTCCCTGGCTTCTGGCACCCGGGCGGCGCGCATGCGCATTAGGGCGCGCGCGCGGTCACTGACCCTTTCTTAAAGGGCCAGCGTCCATTAACAGGAAATGAGGTTGCACAGGTACAGGGTATATAGGGGGTCATTGTCCAAGGGGGCGGGGCCTGATCTTCGTGTTCCCTGAGCTAGGAGTCAGGTCTCTTGGTGTTTATGTGCCTGTACTCACCTATCTGTCTTTGTAGAGCCGTACCTGCCTCGCCAGCCAGTCTGCCGTGTCCTGATCCCCGCACGCTGTCCGTCTGCCATCTGACAGTCCGTACCATCCCGGATCCCTGCGGTGACCCGTCATCTTGCTCCAGAGGTTCCGGACCCCGCCTGATATCACCTCGGCCTCCGAACCTGAGCTACGTCACCAAGACCACCTTCTGTGACTCCGTGGTCCCTGGGACTCCTCCGCTGCCTTCACTTGCACGGACTGTTCTACTGCCCATCAGTGCTTCAGCTGCCGGACTCCCTACCACCATCTCAGAGAGTTCGGTCCAGTGGATCCACCTCCTGGGTCTGCCCGACCGCCCGGCCGTGACAGCATGGGAGGTATGTGGATGGTCAGTCCCACCCATCACCTCTGACCATCTCATGAACCCAGCCCTGAATACATACTGCAATCCTCATGGAACTACAAGTCCCAGAGAAACATTCCAGGTTCAGATCGCAGAAGCCCTCTGCCTCTGCGGCACATACCGGCCATTCACACCATTGCCAGTTGCTACATCACAATATATATATATATATATATATATTTATATATATATATATATATATATATATATATATATACACCGTGTTTCCCCGAAAATAGGACCTCACCCGAAAATAAGACCTCCCAGGAGTTTTCAGGGAAGCTTTAATATAAGACATCCCCTGAAAATAATACCTAGCCGCGGTCAATAATGAAGTGTCATGCAGCGGTGACAGAGTTAAAGACACTGCAGGACACTTCATTATAGGCAGCGGGCACCCCCAGAAGAGAGAAGACAGAAGAAAGAAGACCCCCGATCATCCTCACCAGACGCCGACCGGGAGCAGATGAGAGCATCAAGGTCCTGCAGCGGAGCACACACACACACACAAACACACACACATCAGATCACACACGCACACACACACACACACACACACACACTACAGATCGCATCCACACACTCACAACAACCGGCGATATCGCTTGCTTCTCGGCGGCGATACTGTGCGTCCAGTGACCTTCCAGGACCTGCCGAGGATCACATGGCCGGAATCATGTGGTATGTCCGGATGTTGTGAGTGTGTGCACGCATATGTGCAATAGTGTGTGTGTGTGTGTGTGTGTGAATGTATGCGATCGGATGTGTGAGTGTCGGCAGGAGGCAGAGGAGCACAGCATGCAGCACAGCTGCTGGGACCGCCCACCGGAGGGCACAGGGAGAAGTGGGGTGTCTGTGTATGCGATCAGATGTGTGACGATGTGTGACTGTGTGAACCTAAGCGATCGGATCTGTGAGTGTCGGCAGGAGGCAGAGGAGCATGGCGTGCAGCACAGCTGCTGGGATTGCCCACCGGAGGGCACAGGGAGAAGTGGGGTGTGTGTGTATCCGATCAGATGTGTGAGTGAATGCGATCTGATGTGTGATGATGTGTGACTGTGTGAGCGTAAGCGATCGGATCTGTGAGTGTCGACAGGAGGCAGAGGAGCACGGCGTGCAGCACAGCTGCTGGGACCGCCCACTGGAGATCACAGGGAGAAGTGATGTGTGTGTGTGTGTGTGTGTGTGTATGTGTGTGATCTGATGTCGGCCAGACGCAGGGCAGGCATGCAGCACACCTGCTGGGAGATCACAGGAGGATCTGGAAGCCATACAGACGCCCTGGGCTGGTATGACGATCCTGAGAAGGGGGGGTCTGCTTTTTGTGGGGGGTAAACTTACCCCCAACCATGTCTCCTCGAGAATAAGACACCCCCTGAAAATAAGACCTAGCGCTTTTTTCAGGCCAAAAAAACAAATATAAGACAGTGTCTTATTTTCGGGGAAACAGGGTATATATATTTGTATATTTTCGTATTTCCACATCGATGAAAATTCAATCTATCATAGTATAAAATTGATTAACTTGATCGGTAAGAGGAATTATGTGAAAAAACTACATAATTGCTTTTTTGGTGTAAACAAAATTGAAAAAAAAGTAGTATGAAGCAATTTACTTCTACCCCAAAATAGCTTCAATAAAAGCACTAGTTTGTGGTGCAAAAAAACCAAGACAAAGCAGTCCGCCATCAAACATAAAATGACGATGTTATGAGTTTCAAAAATGGCACTGTACGTGAATAGTTTTTTTTTCAATTGTTAAATTTCAGAATTTGTGTAACTACTTAAAACATACAAGTTTGGTATCACCGCATTTGAACTCATTAGGGCACGCTGACACGAGGTGAAAAATGGACGAGTGCAATGCGAGAAAATCTTGCATTGCACTCTGACCAATGTTGAGGGTACTTTACACGCTGCGATATCAGCACCGATATCGCTAGCGTGCGTACCCGCCCCCATCGTTTGTGTGTCACGGGCAAATCGCTGCCCATAGCGCACATAATCGTGCAGACCCGTCACACTACTTACCTGCCTAGCAACGTCGCTGTGACCGGTGAACCGCCTCCTTTCTAAGGGGGCAGTTCATTCGGCGTCACAGCGACATCACTAAACGACCACCCAATCGAAGCGGAGGGGCAGAGATGAGCGGGACGAACATCCCGCCTACCTCCTTCCTTCCTTCCTTCATTGCCGGCGGCCGCAGGTAAGATGAGGTTCCTCGTTCCTGTGGTGTCACACGTAGCGATGTGTGCTGCCGCAGGAACGACGAACAACATCGTACCTGCAGCAGCAACGATAATTGGGAATAGGGGAGCATGTAAACGACAAATGATTTTGCACGTTTTTGCAACGATTTTCGATTGCACGTAGGTGTCACACGCAACGACATCGCTAACGCGGCTAGATGTGTGTCACGAATTCCGTGACCCCAACGACATCGCTTTAGCTATGTTGCTGCGTGTAAAGCGGCCTTTACTCAATGAGGGAGATCAGTTGGTCTGCTTTTCTTGCATCAAGATTCATGCTCGCAGCAGAGCCTGAGACGGGGGTCATTAGTATATCGCTTCCAATGCTGTCGCATCGGATACCATACGCTAGTGTGACTCCAGCCTTAGGAGAATCATGCTGCTGTGTCATTTTTATGACATGGAGAAAGTTGTGAAAACGAACAAACAAAAAAAAACAATTGCGGAATTATGTTTTATGTAATTTCACAGCACTTTAATTTTTGTCCGAGTTTTTAAGTACAATGAATGGTTAAATGAATCGTACCATTGCAAACTACAACTTCACCCACACAAAAGAAAAATAAGTAACAGAAAAATAAGGAAGTAAAAATGGAAAATTGTTTCTGGGAGGACTGAGATGACTAAAATCTTTTTACCTGCAGTGACCACAAGGGGGAGCTTCGTAAATATAGACATATGAAGCTCATATGAAACTTACATTGAATATTTGTAAGCAGTGTCATACTGGGACAGCAAGCGCCCACCAGTAACATTGACACTTGGGGCCCACTGATCCACATGCAAATATTACATTCACAAATTTAGCTATGCTTCTTTATAATAATATACTGGGTAGTTTGTAAAATGATTGATGAGATGCTTGGTATGTCTGTAAATAGTGAAATGAGTATATTGTGCCAACTACTGATCATGTTTTTGGGTAAGAGACATAATACTGCAGAGGCCCACCAGTGGATTCTCTAGTTCTCCTGTGGGCCAGTAATTACCTGTTTGTAAATACTTAATACCCCAAATAAATTTTGCATTAAATTGCACGTCTGGCTGCTGGAGAGCTTACTGGAGATTGGAAGCCCCATATCAGGTTTGCCCATTATAACCAGACATGAAACACCACCTAGCTATAACAAAAAATATCACATCATTAGCAAAGTTGTATACAGCCCAAATCCGGAAATCCTGTAAATATGCAGTAACCTGGTATGAAGATTATTTTTGAAATTCCGATAGATACAGTATATAGAAAAGAATCATAGAGTGCATACCACAGAACAGTGACAGGAGTCTGAAGGCATAACAATATGGAGATAGTCTGTGACAATTCGGTTTCATACAAGTCAGGCCATTGCACAGAATTCTGTCTTGCAGACCTTGTCAGTACAGATATTAGAACACCCATAAGGCGATTACGCTGTTACGAAGACAAATGTGACATGCAGCAATTTGCATCCCGCTCTTGCAACATGACAAGTCATTTGCTTAAAGCCTAGAATTGTGTTTCATATTATACAACACTATCTACTTTAAAATAGAAATGATTGTTTAAACTTCATGTGTAGTGTACCATGCAGGCAACAAATGAATATTTCCAAGTAACAGAAATCTCGCCATAAAGCCTAAAAAATAACAGTGCTAAAGGCTTTATCCATTGGCCCCGCTCGTATACCAGACCAACTGCAGAGCTCAATTATGTCCCAAGCAGTGACCGCCAGATTCACAGTGCTAACGAGCTTTCATTTTAGAACAAAGTTAAAAAAACTTTCATTCCACAATACTACCAGCATGACATTATGATGCTCAAGATTACCATTGTAAATAATGTCAAAAAAGAAGTTGTAATATTGTGAGAACTATTTGTACTGGAGAAGAGTACAGCGACATCAAGAGCATGGGCATTAAGCACCTTGACTTTTTCATGATCTGCTCCCTAAGCATGCGCCAGATTCCTCAGAAGATGCTAAAACAGACAGTTTTACAAGAGGTTTAAATGAGGTATGGATAGTGGTGAGTGCCCTAAGATCCAGTTACAGACATTCTGGACCTTGAATGGTGACATATTCCTCACTGGTATTGCCTTCTCTTTCTCCAGACCAGTGCTTAATGTACAGTACAATCAATATCAATCTGGCCTAAGGGTAAAACAGAAAAGCAAATAAAATTCAACTCCTAATAAATTATTACAATTAGTAAAATTACCTACTATGTTAAAATAACATAACCGTCTTTCACTGAAAGATTCCAAAGGGCTAGACTAAAGGTCTTCTGCATACTGCTCCTTATGTGTCTTTGTGGCGCCCCTGACCTGGTCAGGCACCACTGAGTACTGCACCCATGCTGGGGACAGTACAATACAGGTAATCCAGATGGCTGACAGGGGTGTGGAACACAGGCGCATAGTGATCAGGTCTCACACATGTACCTTTGAGAGGACCCCTGGGGATCCCAGGAGGGGGCAAGCCTTCACCTTCACTGGAATAGTGGAGGGGGTAGAGCCTCCATCTCCTCTCAAGGGGTGTGGTGGAGAGTCTGGTTGCTAGGTGGCGTAGGCAAGAACAGGAGAGGAGGAGCAGTGAGCCAGTTCAGTGTAGAGTCCAGGGAGCTCGAGTGAGGAGCAGATCCCTGGAGCTGTGCAATCTGACAGCGTCCGCGCAGTGGCTATTGACGGGGGAGAACGGTCAACTAGGAGTGCTGCCTGAAAGCCAGCTTCAGCTAGGGAGTGCAACGGAGTGGGAAGTAAGGAGACTGCTAGAGAGCACCAGGCCCAACCGGGCGGCAGATCCCGAAGCGGGGATAGATTCAACTTTCTTCTGCTAAACCTGCCGGTGTGGGGCTCTTAAAGCCCACACCACAACACTACAAAAGCCGCAGCCACGTAACCACAAGTTAGGGCCCATAGGTCATAGGAGGCAAGAGGCTGGAGTGGCCTGGTCCGGGGAACAAGCACACGGCAAAACAAGAAGGGGAGAGAGGCTTGGAGCATCTTCCCTGGGTGACCCCCATAGGGACTCAAAGTCGGGGTTACCCCAAACCACCAAGGGCTAAGGAAGGCGAGTCAGTAGTCACCCTCATAAAGTCAGCCTGAAGGATACCTGGTTCCACCTGGTTCGTCCCAGCTACGCCCGGGTTACTCACCCTGCCATCAAATGTGAGTAAAAACCCTGAAAGACACTCTGCCTGTGTGGTCATTCTGCGACTTGTAGTACTACGCATCTACACCGGGCCCTGGGGCATGCCTCACTCTCAGGAGGCTACTACATCTGACTGCACATATCATCAGCCCCAGGCACCCCTAACCTGCAGTGGCGGTCCCCACTGACCGCAATACTGAGAGTGGCGTCACGATCAAACAAGAAGATTTCCTACCAGTGACGGAGATCCAGCAACGTGGAGTCCCTGAAGGTAATGCACCGACACTGACACAACACCTGCGGGGCTTCACATCTGGCGTCACGAACAGGATAAGGACTAGACCTGTTCAGACAGGTGACCATGTGCCTGGGCGGTCCGCTTGAAAAATTGGAAGCGCCGCCATATTGCCACCATGAAAAGCGCGCTGAAAAACAACAGCAGCCCGCGCTGGAAGAAGTTACCGCCCACGAAGAGGTGTGGCTACCCAGAGATCCCTTGCAGAGTCCTGACCTCGCTGATGAAGAAAGCGGAAGCGTCCAGAGACGGCGGAGCAGAAGAGAAGCCAGTAGCGTGCTAGAGGAAATGGAATCCAGACGCGGATACCCAGAACCAGGCTCTGCTGCCTGGTGGTGCCGGGAGCTTGCCCTCTTCTGTGATCAGCTGGAGGCCAGGATTATGCGACGGCTCTATGAGGAACGCAAGGAGCTTCTAGAGAAGGCTGCAGCGGTCCGGACCTATGAGGAGAGAGCCGCGCGGAGCCTGCCGGATCGAGCGGCGACGACGATTCAGACCCCGATGGGTGAGTCCGGTGTTGCCCCGGCTAGAACAAGAGCCCCGACCCTAGCTGCTACGACCGCGGTCCCAGAGGAGGCGCCCGGTGCGGCGACGCTGAGTGAGGCCGCAGCCACGCTAGGTGCGGCCCGCCAAGCCCAGGCCGCTGCAGCGATGCCCCGCCTGTCCCGCAGGGCTCCGACCACCACGGCAGTGCTCATCCGTGCTGCAGGTGTGACGCTGACCCAGGCTGCCACCCTGCTGAGCCCAGTCCGCCAAGACCCCAACGCAGCAGCGACGCTCGTCCGCGCCGCAAGTGATATGCTGAACCAGGCCGCCGCCCCGCCGGGTGCGGCCCGCCAAGCTCCGATCACTGCAGCGACGCCCGGCTCAGCCTGCACGGACCCCATCGAGGCTGCGACGCCAAGTGAGACCGCGGCTGCAGTGTCCAGTCCGGCCCGCCAGGAACCGGCCGCGACAGAAACGCCAATTCAGGCCGCCGCCATACAGGGCGCGGCCCGCCAAGACCAGGCCGCCGCCATGCCAGGCGCGGCCCGCCAAGAAGAGAAGACTACCTCATCATTTTCCCCGGCCTGCAAGGCCAGAGCAGACATTGCTCCCCAGTCCACGGAGGTCCCTGATAGGAAGCCTATGCTGGGAGAGGACTCCACCTACTGGCAGCTGAGGGCTGACATGGAGGCCAAGTTTCCGAAGTGGTTGGTGGATCAGTACGTGCGCCCCCCGCGCACCCCCAAGGAGATTCAGGCAATCCCTGCAGCCGCGCCAAAGAGTCCCCCACCTGGGCCTGCCGAAGAGCATCCCTCCCCGGCGCTGCCACCGACGGAGTGCCAAGAAGAACTAAGGGGGAGAGGAGGCCAGGAAGCAGAAGGGCTGACTCCAACGCCAACCGCAGCAGACCCCTACCCAGAGCCGGAGATGCTGCCCTATTCCCGCTGGGAGGAGGAAGACTTGACACCGTCAGCAGATGAAGATCAACCCAAAGACCTCACCTGGGAGCCCACAGGCATGAATCCAGCCCGCAAGACACGGCGCAGCAGAACACAGGTTGCTCCAGCACCACAATCCCCAGAGCAGAGAGAAGTCACGGTCAGAGACCTGGAGGAGAAAAGGTGCCTAAGAAGGTCCAAAGCCCAGGCCAGAGGACCCCTGTGTTATGGCGTAGTGGAAGATTTCAATCTGAGAAGTGGTTATGGATTCATTGTAGCCCCTGGCATCAAGGAGGGGATATTTGTTAACAGGAGAGATGTAAGCGCTCATCTGCCTAGAGGACACCCTGGCAGAAATCTAAAGATGGGAGACTCAGTTCAGTTCACCATGCATCAAGGCGAAAGGGGATTGTATGCCCTGGACGTAGCGCTATGTCCCAGCAAACCTTACAGCCATCCCATGCTACAGGAAAGACAAGAAAGACAAGAAAGACAAGAAAGAAAAGACAGAGATAAAGAACCAGATGTAGAAACAGACGAAGACCAAGAAAGGAAAGATAAAGAACCTACAGATGAAACAACCACAGACAAAGATCCTACAGATGAAACAACCACGGACGACGACGGAGAGCAAGAAAGTCACAGGTGCCGGTGCCCTACATGCCCACGCCCTGGTGAAATGGAGGAGTAGAGTAGAGAGAAGTAAAGAAATACAGCAAGTTACCAGTTGAAGTTTTGACAAGTTTTGTTTGCAACGTTTAAGAAATGCGCCCACAAAAACTATTGTGAGAAAACCATAAACCTTAAGGCTATGAACTTGCTATAGCCACAAACTCTCGCAGTGTAAATAGTTACACCAGTGGCACCACCACCAGGGCCAGCCTGTTTAGGGGCTAGGCTCGTCTGCAACCAGGGGGGCCCGTCCGTAGAAAAGGGCCTTGGCTCACCTGCGACCAGAGAGCACGCCTGTTTATGGGGCCTTGGCTCACCACCACAAAGAGGGTACCTGGTCAGCACCAACTGTGGAGGCCGCCTCTGCATCCTGCCAGAAGAGGCTGAAGGCGCGGATCCACCAGGCCAGGTATACCCTGAAACCACCAGCCCATGAAAGCCGCCTCTACATCCTGCCAGAAGTGGCTGAAGCCGCGGCCAACGGGAGAGGAAGATTGGAGGAAAGGTCTGGGGAAACGGATGGCCCAGACCTGGTTACCAACAGGACCGGTGACCTGCCTCCTGAGAGGGTTTTGGGTGGGTTAACGGACTTGTGGGTGGAGGGTGGTGATGTACGATAACTGGTGATCTTAAAATGTTTTACCATGTTTTAATGTTTTATGCATTTTAAAATGTTGTCTTGCAGCCCGAGGACGTGCTGGTGATAACTAAGGGGGAATGTGGCGCCCCTGACCTGGTCAGGCACCACTGAGTACTGCACCCATGCTGGGGACAGTACAATACAGGTAATCCAGATGGCTGACAGGGGTGTGGAACACAGGCGCATAGTGATCAGGTCTCACACATGTACCTTTGAGAGGACCCCTGGGGATCCCAGGAGGGGGCAAGCCTTCACCTTCACTGGAATAGTGGAGGGGGTAGAGCCTCCATCTCCTCTCAAGGGGTGTGGTGGAGAGTCTGGTTGCTAGGTGGCGTAGGCAAGAACAGGAGAGGAGGAGCAGTGAGCCAGTTCAGTGTAGAGTCCAGGGAGCTCGAGTGAGGAGCAGATCCCTGGAGCTGTGCAATCTGACAGCGTCCGCGCAGTGGCTATTGACGGGGGAGAACGGTCAACTAGGAGTGCTGCCTGAAAGCCAGCTTCAGCTAGGGAGTGCAACGGAGTGGGAAGTAAGGAGACTGCTAGAGAGCACCAGGCCCAACCGGGCGGCAGATCCCGAAGCGGGGATAGATTCAACTTTCTTCTGCTAAACCTGCCGGTGTGGGGCTCTTAAAGCCCACACCACAACACTACAAAAGCCGCAGCCACGTAACCACAAGTTAGGGCCCATAGGTCATAGGAGGCAAGAGGCTGGAGTGGCCTGGTCCGGGGAACAAGCACACGGCAAAACAAGAAGGGGAGAGAGGCTTGGAGCATCTTCCCTGGGTGACCCCCATAGGGACTCAAAGTCGGGGTTACCCCAAACCACCAAGGGCTAAGGAAGGCGAGTCAGTAGTCACCCTCATAAAGTCAGCCTGAAGGATACCTGGTTCCACCTGGTTCGTCCCAGCTACGCCCGGGTTACTCACCCTGCCATCAAATGTGAGTAAAAACCCTGAAAGACACTCTGCCTGTGTGGTCATTCTGCGACTTGTAGTACTACGCATCTACACCGGGCCCTGGGGCATGCCTCACTCTCAGGAGGCTACTACATCTGACTGCACATATCATCAGCCCCAGGCACCCCTAACCTGCAGTGGCGGTCCCCACTGACCGCAATACTGAGAGTGGCGTCACGATCAAACAAGAAGATTTCCTACCAGTGACGGAGATCCAGCAACGTGGAGTCCCTGAAGGTAATGCACCGACACTGACACAACACCTGCGGGGCTTCACATCTTCTCTGATCCCAAATCATAGGACTGCTGCAGGCTATGTCCTCAAAAAACATCTGATGACGCGCCAATCACAGGCAACAGTCCAGTGATGTCCGAACAGAGCAGACACAGTAGGTGCAAATCTCTACACCATCATTCCCTGGATCCACCGGGGGTTCTAGGAAATGAATATGTGCCTACATTTATTGTTTTAAAGGGAACCTGTCACCAGATTTGCTGACTATAAGCTGCGCCACTACCATTGAGCTCTTATATACAGCATTCTAACATGCTGTATATAAGAGCCCAGGCCGCTGTGTAGAACGTAAAAATCCCTTTATAATACTCACCTGAGGGGCAGTGCGGTGCAGACCGGTCAGATGGGTGTCTCTGTTCTCCGGGTCTGGAGCTTCCTCTTTCGGCCATCTTTGTCCTCCTTCTTCTGAAGCATGGGTACATGACACGTCCTATATCATGCAAACAGGCCAGCATTGAGGTCCTGTGCAGGCAGGATTGCCCCAAAACTCTTCATTTCTCCAAACAATAACCCCAAGTTTGATAATCTGCCTTGGAGTTTATCCATTCCTTTAATAACCTTGGTTGCTCTTCTCTGCACCCGCTCTAGTTCAGCTCTGTCCTTCTTACACACTAAGTGTGGTCGCACCAGTGACTTGAATAGAGTCACAACTATGTTCTTGTCATGAGCATGTATGAGTCTTTTAATGCATCCCTTGATTTTATTTGCCTTGGCCACTGCTGCCTGGCATTGGTCACTAAGGTTCAGTTTGTGCCACAGGTTGACAGGAGATAGCAGGGAACTGATGCTCCTAGACTAGCCCTAAGGCTAAGTGGCCCTAGCTGTTCCTACTCTCAGAGATACATCTAATGGTGTCGATATCTGCACCGCCTTCCTTTTCCTGCTCCTGGCCATCCCTGATCTAATACTTCCTCTCCCCCACCCCAGGGGAGGACCAGGACAGGAGTGGTGAACCCACAGATATGGAAAAACGTGGAAATCAAAACTTGATCACACAGTTAGCACACATGGAGATATAAGACAATACGTGATCAGGGGGAAATAAAGAGCAGAGAGGAAATAACTAGAGGACTAGAGGACTTCCATAGCACACAGTAAATCACCAGCAACAGGAGCACAACAGCACATGGACCAGGTTAGTCAAAGCTATAATCAGCATGGGAAGATAAATTCCAAAGGTGGGGAGTGACTGTGATACATCTCCTACAATATGTGATCCAAAAGGTAACCAGTAGGCTAAAAGAAATTAACTCTTGCTAGTCCTATCACTAATAAGCACACAGCTGGTCGACGCCCGAGCCTGCCTATGCAACTCTGAAGCTTCAGAAAAGCCTAGTAAAGAGTGTCAGAGTCTGTAGTCTGAAAAGCGTCTGATGTCGCCATGACATTTGATGAGTTTAAAGCCAAACACCATGTTACAGTTTGCTGTAGACAAACATGCATAAGTCTTTTTCAGTGACAGTTTTACCCAGCGTTTTACCATTTACAAACAAAAAACATATTGCGCTTTTCTAACACTATAACACTGTAATACTATTTAGTAAGTAATTGTATATTTTTTAAATTACGGTAGATGCAAATTTTCTATGTGTCTTCCTTTAATTCTATGCAATGTAACAGTGTAAAATACTCTTCTGTAAAAAGTAGCACACATAGGTGTATTTGTCCTAATCCTCAAGGTTCATAACTAAAGTGAATACTGAATGTACATGAAAAATACCTCTGCATAGATGGTGTTTGAGGCTTGGTGTGATCTGCTCTGCTCCACTGGCTATCTGTCATCATCTGCCAATTGATTTGTGGTGTGTTGTATCAAATGGATACTGTACTAATATTGATTTTTCTTACCTACACTATTCTATACTAAAGTGATTTTGCCTTTTAAACACATGTACGTAATGGAATTAATTTTGTATTACATGTTAAGAAATATGGGTAGACAATGTTAGTTCCCGGCTGCTACTGCCACAAAACAAAGCTCTGCAACCACATTACAGGGCTTTGATGATGTGACAGAGGGAGCACTCTTCCCCTGTCTGACAAGCTAAATCATTCTATTGCTGTTGGCCACAGAACCTAAGGAATTAATATACTTGTGTTGTCCTGCTGATTCTTTACTATGAGGGTTTATTCTCACAATGATTTTTTTTCAGACGCGTTTAGAGCAGATTTGCTCCGAACCTGCATAAATCTTTTAACCACTTTAGATTTCGAGGCAGCAAACCATTAAAAGAAGTGAGCGCTCAACTTTACAGTACAAGTCCATGGAATAGCTTGAAAAAAATGGCAAAGCTTTTTGAGTTTTATCATTTTTTATTCCAAAAATGCTATCATTGTTGAATGGAGTTAAAACATGACAAGAAAATGGTAATGGAAAATAATGCCAAAAATACTACAGTAAAAAAATGCCGTTGGCCGAAAACATCAAAAGAGTTTTAAGGAAATAAACAAAAACCTCTAAAATATGCCACCTCAGGTTTACAAAACTCTAGAGAAGGAGATTTCTTGAAGTGTCTTCTGCTTGAAAAACAGATGTTTTGGGCCACCAGAAAAAGATGTTGTGTGGACATACCCCGATTATTTGTATACCAGGACTCAAATGTGTCATAACTACCATCAGTCACTGGCACTAGAAATGAATGAATCCAATCTGTAAAGTTCTGGTTTCGTACCGAATACGGACTTTAAAAAAAGAAAATCAGTGTACGAGTTCAGAGTTTGGGTGCTGTACATATGCTAACCACTGGATCGAACGTCAGGGTGCTTGGCCCAGTACCCAGTCTTTCAATGGCTCTCACTTGGTGGAAAAACAATGTTTTCAGATGTGTAGACAAAATAAACGCACTCCCTCCCCTGAAAATGCTCTGCTTATGGCTGGCTGTATTAGGCGAAGAGTCGAAATGCCCAATCAGTGAGTATATGGAGTTTGGGGTCTGGGATCAGGTTCAGGTCAAGTCCGGGTGCTAAACTGAACTTTATCTAAAGTCCGGCTGAATCTGGCGAACCTGAGCTTCGACGGGTCCGCTCATCACTAGTTGGCAGTAAACTTCAGCAAATGTATAAAAACAGTGCTAAGGACCTACAAGTAGACAGCTTTGACATGTATATTTATTGAGTGGTCCAAAGTGTTTAAAAGGGTGTCTAGGACCATACAAAATTATGGCACGTAATACATTAAAAAAACAACATAAGCATTAATGGGAACCTGTCACTTGATTCGTGCTACCCAAACCATCTGGCTTCATGATTATGGCCAGATATGTCTTCTTCTGAAGCACTCAAGTATTTCAGAAAAGCCATAATTTGAAGAACCAGCCAGGGACTATAGGCATGTGGGAGAAATCTGTCAATCACCTAAAGCAGAGCAATAAGAACCCGCCAGGGGTAAATCTGTAAGTATATGTCATTTATATTCTATAGTCCAAAATAAGCCCTTAAAAGTGGAGAAAAAGTGGAGAAATGTTACATTTGTAAAATTTCAGCTTATTTCAGCTACAGAGTAGTACATTTTCTGCAATTTCAAGTAGTTTTCTTATGGAAATATAGTTGTGATTGATTACACAACATCTTTATTCCATATTTTTACTTTTGATGTCATCCACCCATCTTCCCGCAAAGAGATTCCTACATGGTCATCTTCTCTGTCTACCTCTTATCATAGCTCTAAATCAAATCACATATGTATTTTCCTTATATAATTATTTAAGGCACCTTAATTTATTTTTTTCAGACGATCAAGATGCTTAGTCATGACAAAGTTTTGGGGATATTCCATTATCTGGCACTCCTTCATCCGAAATATACACAATGGTTAAAGTAGGAATAGGTGATATTTTATTTTTTTCCGAACAAGCATTTCTCACAGTAGACTATAGATATAGTGATATACCTACCTGCCTCTGCATCTTGGCAGATAATGTCCATTCACTGCCATCATCCACTCTGACAGAGATAGTGGGTAGCACAAGGGCTGCCCAGATAGAATCATTAACATTGATCACTGCCAATTATGGGTGGTATGGCTGACCAGCCATTCACAGGAGCCAGTTAGAAATCCAATCTATAGGTGAATTTGGAAACCAGTCTCTGCTTGCAGAGCTCTTTTTATTCCTTATGTTGTCACCTAGGCCAGCCATTGTATACCCTTTTGAATACTATCCTTGAAGTACAATGTCCTGTTCCAGTTGAATTTTTTAGCATTTAACCCTTGGATGTCTTTACTGCTTTGACGCTTAGCAGTTGCTATTAGGGTATTAACAAATTAGGGGTACAAGGATATGTCTCTACAGCCCAAACCTATATAGTTAGTATATAACCCTGGTGCTGTCGTGCTAGAACCAAAAATTAACAACACACAAATAAAACAGAACAATAAAAACAATCATAGCACACTTATATATGGTGAATCACATCTAACCTTTCTTATAGAGTTATTCAGTACTAGAAGGTGGCCCGATTCTAACGTATCGGGTAGTCTAGAATGTGTATGTAGGTTAGCAGATTGAATAATAAGGTAATGAATGGACTGGATGGGTTAGGTTTAAGTTAGTATTCTTATAATTGTTTATTGGTTTTAAAATGACAAACAACAGAAGGACCAGTTTTAGTAGATGAGTCTAATATTTAATGATGTCCATGGCTTGTAATGAAAGAAGGCCATGAACAGTGTAAAGTTAAGTAAAAATATTTTTGTACACCACATTTTGTGTGAAGACCTTTTCACTATCTGTAAGTAACTTTACTTGTAAAGGGGTGTCAACAACTTGAACTTTGACGTTGGATCTCATTGTCAATCTTAAAAACGCAACGTACAGTTGTCCATGGCCAAAAACTGGTTCCCATCCTGGTATAGTCTCCATCCTTGTATGGCCCCCATCGTGGTATGTGGGCTGATACTGTGATGTGGCCCAATTCTGGTATGCGCCCCCATCGTGGTGCAGCCACCATCCTGACATGTGCCCCCATTCTGCGGGGTAATGTGTGCGGGGCGTGGAGTGCGGGTGGGGTGGAGCCGAGCGGGGCCATGGCGCAGAGGACGTCAGTACTGGGGACTGCATGGCTGGGGACAGGTGACTTCGTGTGTGTGTTTAGTGTATACATGTGGAGGGCGGAGTGCGGGGGTTGCGGAGCCGAGCGGGGTAATGTTTGTGGGGGGCGGAGTGCAGGGGGGGTGAAGCTGAGCAGGGCCATGGCGCTGAGAACGTCAGTGCTGAGGACTGCATGGCTGTGGACAGGTGACTATTCATGTGTGTGTGTGTGTGTGTGTGTGTGTGTGTATGTGTGTTCAGTGTATACATGCGAAGGGGCGGAGTGCGGGTGAGGTGGAGCCGAGTGGGGTAATGTGTGCGGGGGGCAGAGGCGAAGGTGCGTATGTGTCGGCTGGGTTGCCAGTGCGGGCAGCCAGGGGTGCAGCACTCACCGGGCAGTCGGGGTTCCGTGTGGGTGCGGGGAAAAGTGTCAGGCGTCGTCCTACCGGCACGTAGTTCAGGCTGTTCACTTAGCTGAGCCGTTAGTCACAGGCTCTTTAGCACGCATGGTGTGGCGACGGTTGTCACTGTAATGACGTTATTTTGGAGCAAGACAGACAGACAGACAGACAGAATAAGGCAATCTAATATATAAAGCTGAATGTGTGTGTGTATGTGTGTGTGTGTGTGTGTGTGTATGTCCGGGATTGGCATCCACACCGTCGCAGCTACAGCCACAAAATTTTGCACACTCACACTTCTGGACCCCGAGAGCGTCATATGCCATGTTTCGAGGGGAAATTTTAACCCCGCTCTTTACAGTTATTCGCCAAAAAACCTGCCTCCATTAAAGCAAATGCAGCTGGGAGCCACAGTGCAGCCAGAACTTCAGAAGAATGCGCAGCCACGCCCTTATATGGAATGTAGGCGTGTCACAATGCAGCCAGGGAAAGAAACAGACACAAACAAAGAGACAGACACAGACAAAGAGACAGACACAGACAAAGAGACAGACACAGACACAGAGACAGGGAAAGGGGGAAAGAGACAGACCGGGAAAGTGACAGACCGGGAAAGTGACAGACGGGAAAGTGACAGACCGGGAAAGTGACAGACCGGGAAAGTGACAGACCGGGAAAGTGACAGACCGGGAATGTGACAGACCGGGAATGTGACAGACCGGGAAAGTGACAGACTGGGAAAGTGACAGATAGACAGGGAAAGAGATAGATAGACAGGGAAAGAGATAGACCGGGAAAGAGATAGATAGACAGGGAAAGAGATAGATAGAGAGGGAAAGAGATAGATAGACAGGGAAAGAGATTGAGACAGACGGAGAATGAGACAGACAGGGAAAGAGACAGACAAAGAGAGAGAGAGACAGAGATATATACAGAGGGGGAGACAGACAGAGAATGAGAGAGAAACAGAGAGAGTTACTATCCCGGGCAGCGCCGGGTGCTATATTGTGAGGCGAAATTTAAACCCCGCGCGTTCCAATTTACCAATCAATTTTGCCCCTATCTACATAATGGGGAAAAAGTGAAACGAAAAGTGTTGGGGGCAAATTGACAGTGGCCAGATGTGAACAAGGGGGACTTAAAGAATGAGAGTGATGGCGCCAAAGAGTATATACCGTACAGTTGCTAAGGTGGGGCCCCGACATGGGATACTCACCACACTCTGGGATATGAACACACACACAAAATGCGCCACACACTATCACGTGCTTGAACACATATACCACCCTCAGCACACATCTCACCACACATACACCAACCTCGCCACATAATCACCCTAAACACACACAAGTCTGGTATTATCCTTCAAAAATAAAGATCTGATTAATAAGCAGCCAAACTACAAGAACAACAAATGTACCACATAGGAAATATGGCAGCTGTCAGTCACATGACCTGTCTATATGTGTATGTGTGAGCTAATATATACTGTCAGGGGGGAGGGCTTTCTGTTGCCTGGAGATTTATCAGGCTGCCAATAGCAACTAATCACAGCTTAGCTTCTATTTTGCTACAGTTAATTAATCTGAGCTCTGATTGGTTAATATAGGCAACAAAGGACATTCTCAGTATGTGTGAGGTCATAGGATGTTAAATCTGTGTGGAATATCTGTGGTGTTGAAATATATGTTGTGAAATGCTTCTATTAGCTTAGTTTTTGCCTTTTAATAATTACATTTCTATCTATTTGTTTTGTGGTTTTTGTGTGCAGAATAAATGTTTGTTAATACATTCTATTTTGTCAACAGTAGTTATTAACCCGGGCGAAGCCAGGTAGTACAGCTAGTCTAATATATAAAGCTGAATGTGTGTATGTATGTGTGTATGTATGTGTGTGTATGTATGTGTGTATGTCCGGGATTGGCATCCGCACCGTTGCAGCTAAAGCCACAAAATTTTGCACACTCACACTTCTGGACCCCGAGAGCGTCATAGGCTATGTTTTGAGGGTAAATTTTAACCCCGCTCTTTACAGTTATTCACCAAAAAACCTGCCTCTATTAAAGCGACTGGAGCTGGAAGCCACAGTGCAGCCAGAACTTCAGAAGAATGCGCAGCCACGCCCTTATATGGAATGTTGGAGTGTCACAATGCAGCCAGGGAAAGAGACAGGCACAGACAGGGAAAGAGGCAGACACAGACAGGGAAAGAGGCAGACACAGACAGGGTAAGAAACAGACATAGACAGGGTAAGAGACAGACACAAAGAGACAGACACAAAGAGACAGACACAGACAAAGAGACAGACTGACAGGGAAAGAGACAGACAAGGAAAGAGAGGGAAAGAGAGAGAGACAGGTAAAGAGACAGACACAGACAGGTAAAGAAACAGACACAGACAAAGAGACAGACAGACACAGGGAAACAGACAGACAGGGAAAGAGACAGACAGAGAAAGAGAGGGAAAGAGACAGACAGGGAAAGTGACAGAGATAAATAGACAGACAAGGAAAGAGATAGATAGACAGACAGACAGGGAAAGAGATTGAGACAGACGGAGAAAGAGACAGACAGTCAGAGACAGACAGGGAAAGAGACAGACAGACAAAGATAGAGAGAGAGACAGAGAGATATATACAGAGGGGGAGACAGACAGAGAATGGGAAAGAAACAGAGAGACAGTTACTATCCCGGGCGTTAATATATTCTATTTATACATTCTATCCCGAGAATGTTAATACATTCTATTTTGTTAACAGCAGTTATTAACCCGGGCGAAGCCATATAAAGCTGAATATGTGTATGTACAGTATGTATGTATGTATGTATGTGTGTATGTCCGGGATTGGCATTTGCACCGTCGCAGCTACAGCCACAAAATTTTGCACACTCACACTTCTGGACCCCGAGAGCGTCATAGGCTATGTTTCGAGGGGAAATTTTAACCCCACGCTTTACAGTTTTTCGCCAAAAAACCTGCCTCCATTAAAGCAAATGGAGCTGGGAGCCACAGTGCAGCCAGAACTTCAGAAGAATGCGCAGCCACGCCCTTATATGGAATGTTGGCGTGTCACAATGCAGCCATAGAAAGAGACAGACACAGACAGGGAAAGAGGCAGACACAGATGGGGTAAGAAACAGACATAGACAGGGTAAGAGACAGACACAGAGACAGACACAAAGAGACAGACACAAAGAGACAGACTGACAGGGAAAGAGACAGACAGGGAAAGAGAGGGAAAGAGAGACAGGTTAAGAGACAGACACAGACAGGTAAAGAGACAGACACAGACAAAGAGATAGAGACAGACACAGGGAAACAGACAGACAGGGAAAGAGAGGGAAAGAGGCAGACAGGGTAAGAGACAGACAAAGACAGGTAAAGAGACAAAGAGACAGACACAGGGAAAGAGACAGACAGGGAAAGAGGGAAAGAGACAGACAGGGAAAGAGAGGGAAAGAGAGGGAAAGAGAGGGAAAGAGAGGGAAAGAGACAGACAGGGAAAGAGACAGACAGGGAAAGTGACAGAGATAGATAGACAGACAGGGAAAGAGATTGAGACAGACAGAGAAAGAGACAGAGACAGTCAGAGACAGACAGGGAAAGAGACAGACAGACAAAGAGATAGAGAGAGAGACAGAGAGATATATACAGAGGGGGAGACAGACAGAGAATGGGAGAGAAACAGAGAGACAGTTTCTATCCCGGGCAGCGGATATTGTGTGCAGAATAAATTTTTGTTAATACATTCTATTTTGTTAACAACAGTAATTAACCCGGGCGAATATTTTGTTAACAACAGTAATTAACCCGGGCGAAGCCAGGTAGTACAGCTAGTTTTATATATATATATATATATATATATATATATATATATATATATATATATATATATATATATTCCCATTTTTCCATCTGGTCCAGATCTCAATAAACAGTTTTTCCAGCCACTGCACTTCTGTTGAGTTTGCAACATGAATATTTCTCACATTTCCAACACCCTTCCAACTTTTTCCCAACCTACATCCAAAGTTTCCCTGCTTCCCCACATGCCCCTTCACTGTTCAAGCTGAGTGACAGTCACCCCTGTGCTCTAAAATGGTGTCAGTGCTAGAGATGGGGTGATCTTTTGAATTTTGTATTCACCAGTTTTGCCTTATTTTCCCAGAGAAATTAATTTGCGCTGAATAAATTTGTGGTACGCAAAACTAAAATTCCTCTAATTGAAAAGAATAAAACATATATAACTATCACGAAGGTCTACCGTCCTTGAGAGACATGTGACAGGTTTGGGATCTAAGCAAAAAGAAAGACAGCATCCCATTAAGTGAAACAAATCTATAGCCTGTTTATTCGGCAATACCAGAACACATAGCGATTTTTCGACCTATAATAGATCTTTATCAAGCATATGATACGTATGCTTGATAAAGATCTATTATACGTCAAAATGTCCCACATATGTGGTATCAGTGCATTGAGCAAAAATTGCGTAACAAACTGAATAATTTGTTTATTCCCATTACCACTTCGAAATTTAAAAACTTGGGGCCAAAGTAACATTTTAGTGGAAAAAAATTGTAATTTTCTTTTTCTCAGCACAATGTTATACAATTCTGTAGATCGCCTAAGGATTAAGAATGCTCACTAATCAATTAGACTATTTTTTGAGATATGTAGATTCCAAAATGTAGTCACTAGGGAGAGTTTCTGCTGTTTTGGCATGTCAAGGGTTCTTCAAATGTGACATGGAGCCAGCAATCTATTCCACCTAAAATAGCACTCCTTCCCTTCAGAGCTTTGTCATGCACCCAAACAGTAGTTTTCCACCACATATGGAGTATGCCTCTACTCAAGAGAAATTGCAGAACAAATTAAATGGTGCATTTTCTCCTGTTACCCTTGTGAAAATAAAAAAATTGGAGTTAAAGCAACATATTTGTGGGAAAACTGTGATATTTTATTTTCACTGCTCAACGTTATAAAAGTTCTGTGAAGCACCTGCTCACTATACATTTAGATAAATTCATGAGGAGTCTAGATTTCCAAACGGGATCACCTTAGGCACATTACGGTCTCTCCAAAAGCGACATAACATAAGAGGAACAGCATGAGGTTTTATTATTATTATTATTATTATTATTATTATTATTATTATTATTATCATACATAATTTAAAAAAATGAAGTGCGGTCCATTCAATTTTGATACCCAGCCATGATAAAGCCCGACAGCTGGGGGCTGGTATTCTCAGGCTGGGAAGACCTATGCTTATTGGGCTCCCCCAGCCTAAAAATAGCCTGCAGCCACCCAGGATTGTTGCATCCATTAGATGTGACGATCCTGGCACTTTACCTGGCTCATACTGATTGCCCTGCTGTGGTGCCAATCATGGTAATAAGTGGTTAATAAAAGACCACAGCTGCCACTAAGACCTAGATTAGTAATGGGAGGCATCTATGAGACCTCCCCCCATTACTAATCTGTAAGTGAAAAGAAATAAACACAAACACCCAAAAAAACTTTATTTGAAATAAAATACAAAAAAAACCTCTTTCACCAATCTATTAATCCCAAAAATATCCAACTTAATTCACACAAGGTCCAACAATGATTCCAGCTCTGCTACATCTGAAAGCACAGTGCGCGGCTATAGAACACTGACCACTCACTGTAAGCTTCAGAGACTGAGCCAAGTAATAAAAGGTGACGTGACTCAGGTTCTTTGCGGTCACAGCTGGAGGTTCTCACGGTCCTTCACCGGTGATCGCATGCAACCTGACCTCAGATGACCTCAGTAAGGTTCACAGACCTGCATCTCCTGGCAGAAAAATGTGGGGTTTTTTGCCAAAAGATGCAGATTTGGTGCAGAAATGTCAACAGCATATTCTTGCAACCAATTTACACATCCTGGCAAAAAACACATCACTACTAACTTGGCCAGAAGCAGTAGTCATGGGCGAGGGTTAAACTCCTTTGCTTGCTTTGGCATACTACACAGCACGGGGGTTTGAGTGGGTGAGGATGTTTTACCTGATCATAGCACTACTTCTCAGTCACAAGACAGCTTCTCATCGTCTCGTTCACACTGTGTGGTTTCACGGCGAGAGTTATTAAAGACGATCCCACAATGGTTAAAAACTGCACATAGTTTACTTGTATCATGTTTCAAACACTGTTTCACTTTGTTTGTGACAGGTTTCAACCTTGTTTTTTACAAGGCATTAAAAACTTAGTACAAACCGGCTCTTCCGTTACGTCTGCAGACAAGTTCATACTGGCTACCAAGGAGGGTGGGGGCGGTTGGCGCATTGCTGTCCCCGGGGTATCTAACCACTTGGGTCAATGTGTATCACTGTGATTAGAGCACCTCACATAGCTATGCTACTTTTTCGGCATCCCTCCTCAAGTCAATTTCCCGCATGTCAGTGACTATCAGTTAACACTGACCCGCCACTATCCACACTGTTCACATTAGCCACTCTGATAGGTGACGCTCTCTGGTTCCGCACATCCTCCACATAGCTCAAGCTGCAATCCGGTTCCTGTCACCTTTACTTCTTCCTGCCCATTACTTCTTCCATGATTAATTTCCACACCATACTAATGTTACTTCTTCTCACCTCTCCAAAATCAGGAATTACTCAACATTATATCCCTTCACTGTGGGCCAGCTTCTCTAGTTAACTCTCTCAGCCCTGTCTACTATATCTGAGGCCTAAACTTCCCTTTACAACTAGGGAAGCCAGGAATGAAAACATCTAATGGTGACTGGTAGTACTGCACACACAGCCACACACACAGGAAACTTAAACTTCTTATTGTCACTACACATTTAAATATGTGGCACCCCAGGGTTCATATGCCACAGTAACAACACAAAGGGTTAACTCCCCAAACAACACCAGCACCTCCAGGCCAGAAGGGGGAGACCAAGCTGCTTCACTATATATTCTGGTGTGGAGAGGAAGTGGTCAGTTCGGTCAGTTCAGTCAGTTCAGTTCAGTTCCTGGGAGGACTGAGGAAGAAGGATCTGTAGATTGGAGCTGGGATAAGCTCACCACAGGGTCCGCTGACCAATTCCAGGCCAAAGCCAAGGGGCTGAGGAGAGGAGACAGATAAACCAGAGGAACATACCTGGGAGAAAGAGTATTGCTGAACTCACCCCAGTGGAGCACACAGAACGGATGCCGGATCCGAGGCTGTGCAGGTTACATACTGTACAGTTAACACCGGAGAAGTGAAGATTCCACATTCTTCATCTGTACCACAGACACAGCAACACAGCAGCGTTCAGGAACACTACAAGTAAGAACTCGAGTTGCCTATCAGGTCGGTACCCGGGAGTAGAAGGGGGCTGGCTGCCTAGTTTATACAGCAGCAGGGCCACACATACAGTGTAGATAAGGGAGCCAAAACGGTCTGGCTGGGTGGGAAAAACCCTGAACCCTGCACAGACTCCGTGGACAGTACTCTGCTGAATGCTCTCATCAGTAAAGGCCAAAGAAACTGCAATACCGTGAGTCTGCTTGTTTATTGTGGTCATGTCTTGGACTCCCCCATAGACTATCACACTGCCCCGGGGAGAAGGCTCTACCAGTGGGGAGCTGTCCCATATTAAGCTGCCATTCATCACCCCGGAGGTTCTGCAGCAGCGGTGGTCATCTCTGATCACATCCCACGGGCGGCGTCACGTACATAACCCTCCTTCTATTGTAGAACCAGGGATCACAGACCGGGTCATGACACCGTGATCCCCTCCACAGAAGCAACCCCTTGGCCTGGTTCTGAGTACCCCCTTATCTCTGGTGACACAAATACACAGTATACATTCTTATAAAAACAATGACGTTTTCATAGGAGTACAGGTACCAGGTCACTCTCCTACACTTTCTCCAAGGTCAAGGGTGTACATAAACCCTGCTTACTTTCCAATAAATTAACATCATTAAGCAGAACTCTACATAAGTGTCCCACCTCTTGATTCTCCAAACTCGTCTATCATATGATCTTTAATTTGGCCTCGCACATCATCTATAGTGGATTAGTTGTGCCCACACTGTATAGTCAAGTAGGGCTAAAAACTGGGAAGTTGCAGGATCCTGCTAAGTGGAGTGTTAAGGCCACTTAACATGCAACGCCATCGCTAACGAGATGTCGCTGGGGTCACGGAATTCGTGACGCACATCCGCCCTCGTTAGCGACATCATTGCATGTGAAACGCAGGAACGACCGTTAACGATCAAAAATACTCACCATATCGTTGAATGTTGACACATCATTCTAATCGCAAATATCGTTGCTGCTGCAGGTACGATGTTGTTCGTCGTTCCTGCGGCAGCACACATCGCTATGTGTGACACCGCAGGAAAGAGGAACATCACCGCTGGCAATGAGGAAGGAAGGAGGTGGGCGTGTTGTTACGGACGCTCATCTCCGCCCCTCCGCTTCAATTGGGCAGCTGCTTAGTGACGCCGCTGTGATGCCGCACGGACCGCCCCCTTAGAAAGGAGGCAGTTCGCCGGCTACAGCTACGTCACTAGGCAGGTAAGTTCGTGTGACGGCTGTTAGCGATGTTGTGCACCACGGGCAACGATTTGCCCGTAACACACAACCGACGGGGGCGGGTGCTTTCACCAGCGACATCGCTAGCGATGTCACTGTGTGTAAAGTGCCCTTTAGCGCGACGTCTGTCCATAGAGTTCACTTTGAGTTAACAGACCTGCGTTACATATATACTGTATATATATATATATATATATGCCGCCCCCACGTCAGTAGCAGCCGGGCTACACGCTCTGTGCACGGTTTCCGGGTCGAGTCTCTGGTGTCGGTACCGGCGGGCTCCAACCCTGCCCTGGTCCACCTCGGATCTCCGGCTCCTGTCTTCCCATCTCCTTACAGACACGGACCACCATCTGCCACCTAGCCAATACACCGCGGCTCCAACCCCTGTGGCTCTGCTCTCTGGCTGCGCTTTCTCCTCCTCCACTACTCCACTGCACTCCACTTGAACTACAACTTAGAATTAGACTTTTCCCACCCCGGGTTCTCCAGACCCCTAGGTGGGCGTTCTCCATCCGCCTGGTCCCGCCCACTGGTGTGCCTTTCCTACCCTGGTGGGGGGTGACTAGGATTTAGTTGGCAAGGTTTAACCCTGTGAGGGAAGGTGTTGTGCGGGGGACTATTCTGTGTGACCACCTGGTGGTGCCAGGGCGTCACATATATCTATATATATGGTATATTTTTTTATATATATATATATATATATATATATATATATATATATATCTCATAAAGAGACTTCCTTTACGGATTTGCACATGCAAATAAAAATGCACCCTCTACCTCCTTCCCTCCTTCCTATAATCCTCAAGCTCCGTACTTGTGAACATTACACCTCCTCAGATACTTGAGTCACATTTATCTCAAACCATTGAACCTCTTAAATTTTTTGTTTCAAAATTGCCATCTGAAAGTCAATTTATTGTATTTCAAGACGGGAATGATGCAGCCTTTTAGCTTCATTCATTGAAGAAATGAATTGCACTTCAAGGCGAATATCCTGTTTGTTTCATGCCAGCTGGCATTAGTGAGAAGAGTGTCGATGACACCATACTGCAGCTTAAAGACACTGTATCACATCTGCAAATGCAGCAGCCTTGACACTGAATATTAAGAGAGCATGAAGACCTCGCACATATGCTAAAGCAATTGGGGCCCAGCATGCAATGTTAATAAGATTCTGTGCAGTGAGATCCATTTTGTTCCAGACATAATGTACATTTCATGGCTGTTACCACACTTTCTATTATTATAAAATATTCCATGTAACACTTAGCGAATAATAATTCAATGATCAGAATGAAGGCCAATTCACTTACAGTTAACTCCGTAAGTTTTGGAATCAATGGGGCTTGTCGAATTGTAACCTCGCCCCTGTATTATTCATTCAGTTACTGGAGGGCGGCTGGAATGAGGAAAGATGCCATAAAAAACAAGATACTGTAGAGTACAGATAGCGATCTACATAACTAACAGTAGATGTTAATAGAATAACAATATATTTTGCCATATAAATTGCAAGCAATAAAAAAAAAATATTGATAGTGGTATAATATTATTACTACTGTTGCTACTATAAATGATAATTCTAATAAGAATAATAATAATACAGAAGTTGTAATATACATTACAGGACTGAACTATCGTGACAGAATAGCTCGTTCCCTGATACTAGCATGGTACATCATTGTAACAAGTCATTTTAGGATATATCTTCCCACCTAAATGGAGATAAATGGATCATTTGAAATTCGGATTTGCCAACTTCACTGAAATTTCGCACAGAATTTGATTTGCAGAGAATAAATTCATACAAATATCAATAATGGAAAACTTGTAATTGCTTGAAAAATACACGTGAAGGAGAGAGAACTCTGGGTGTCATAGGCGTATAGACTCTACAAGAGAGAGCGAGAACCCTGGTGATCATAGGTGTATACACTCTACAGGAGAGAGAGAACCCTGGTGATCTTAGGTGTATACACTCTACAGGAGAGAGAGAGAGAACTCCGGTGATCATAGGTGTATACACTCTACAGGAGAGAGAGAGAGATCTCTGGAGATCATAGGTGTGTACACGCTACAGGAGAGAGAGAAGAAAACCCCTATGTTCATTGCAGGTCTTCAAGAATCAGGACTAGTGATGGGAAAACCTGGACTGTAAAGTACCCGAGCGCTGGAATTTTCAGGGAATTCCGGCTAATGATCCGGGTCTGGCACTCTGAAAATAAAAAAAAATAAAGGAAAAGTAAAGAAAACAATAATGAAGAAAGTGCTTCATACTTACCAAGTCTCCAATGCATCTGGCTGCAACTAATCACAGACGCCAGGACAGCCAGTGGGCGGGGAAGCAGTGCATATGGATGAGCAATAATGAGCAGCCCCAGAAGAAGAACGAGAGGCTGCAGGAACAAATACAGCCGCACCGGAGACGGAGACTCGATAAGTATGAAGCGCTTGCTCAAATCCCCCTATCCCTTCTACCACCTTTATTACTCGCCAGAGTCTGGTCCCCATAGACTTATATGGGGACCGACGTCCAGCCAGATAATCAGGATCAATTCCGGGCCAGAGCCGAAACTGGATTTTTTCTTTTAATCTGGATAGATCCGCCGGTCCCGGTTATCTGTGCGTCCGCCCATCACTAATTAGGACATTTGTGTTTTTACAGAACAAAAGATGACTAAAGCTAAGATTCAGACAGGCTCATTGTATAGCTTGAAGTGGTGATGCGGGACTTTTTTTTTATTTTTACTATGTGTCAAAGAACTAACAGGCAGGTATTTGCTACCAGAGGCTAACTGACTGTTGCACCTGCAGCAGCACAGACCGGTCATTGACGCTTCTGCCGGCCATTCAGCTGCTACCTGTCATCAGAGTAGCTCTTCTTCTGGGCTGCTCTGTCAACAGGGCGTGACTGCTGGTGTCATGCTAATTAACAGCTAACTGGGGGGAGTCAGCTGTCAATCAGCATGACGTTGGTTTTCCTGCACTGTCAACAGATCAAAGTGGACGTGACCTCAGCAGAAGCCAGTGAAGCTCTGGAAGGAGCCGTCTGTAATCTGCCTGTCCGTGCTTAGGCACATTTTTTTTTTTTTTTTACAAAGTCCGAAACATCCCCTTTAAAGGGGTTGTCCATGTTTTTCATGAAAGCCTGCTGTCAGTCTATGTGACTACAGACTTGTAAATTCTCACATTGTGTATCGCCCAGGGCTATGGGATACTTGGTCCCGGGTAGTGTATTGCTGGGGAACAGTGGACACTGTTCTCTTAGTTGCCCGGTTCCGTGTCCTGGGGACGCCTTTTTTTTAAAAGGGGTACATTTACAGGGGAGATTAAATGAAAGTTCATACGTGATGCCACTTGCGGGTTGCGGCTATGAGGATGGAGCCACCACTGCACAGTTCTCACTACTGGGACTGGTGTTGGTGGCAGCCGGGCTGTTAGGCCCTCCGCAAGTAGGGCCATGCCCCAGAGAATAGGTGATGTAGATAGGTGCAGAAAGAAGGTAGGCCACACAAGGGGTTGCAGTGTAACTGGTTCTTTTACTCACAGTCTGTTGTAAACTGGTCACTCGAGGAAGGCTGGTCTTGATCGCTGGTCCCCTTTTTTCCAGTGCCGGTTTAGAGACCTTGTGACTTCTTTCCCCTGCACCTGTCTTTGGTTGGTGGGTCCCCGTGGCTTGGAGCGTCTGGGGGTTCCCCTTCCTGGTAGTCTCTGAACTGTAGTGCGTATGACGGTAGCGTGAACCCTGTGGGGTCGGAGTTTCTGGTCCTGGTCCCCGGTTCTCCCGTTGCTACTGAGTCCCGAACTTCAAGGTCAGTGAGGTCCTTGATGGTCCCCTCACTGTGCAGATTTTATCAAGTCTGCCTGGAGCGTTTGCTTGACCTAGGATTCTGTACACCGTCGGTGCTATGGTTCCGGGAGCACTCCACCGTACTCCACCGGCAACCAAACGCCTGGACCCTCAGGTCACAGCTACACTCCTGTCAGTCCGTTTGTCACCGACGACTCTACATTCTCGACTCTTTGACTGTCCACTGTCTGCCCCTCCCACCTACATTCCAACTAGTTGAGTGCAGCCTTGCTCAATACAAGGGGGCTGGAGAATGCATAAAGCATATTTGTGATCACTTGACTGCACGGTCTCGCCATCAGCACCAGAGAATATAATATCCCCACCAAAAAAAATATATTAGCCTGCTAGGGCAATTTAGGGTTATAAGGGAGAGTCGCCGTGTAGTGGGGGTGCCATTTGCGAATGATTTGGGGTGCCAACCTTCTCTGACAGGTAGGGATACATATGGTCTATTCAGACCATCTCAGTCATTGTATCGTTCTACACATAGAGGTGTTTGTGTGTTTTGTCTGGGTAATATATATTTTTAAACTTCTATCTAGTCTTAACAGGAAGTCTTGGTGCTTCTATTCAATATTCATAACTCAAAAGTTACTAACAAGGAAAATATAAGGTTTTTTAGCTTTGTCCACAAACAACCCATATTTAGGTTGCTGTCTGTTTCAAACTATGGATGAATATGGCTCAATTTGAGAGAATTCTAAATCCATATCAATTCAATTTTTGGGCACTAAGTGGAAAGTATATTAAGTAGGCAGTCTGTACTGAAGTCACCCAGCGTAAAGGCTTCAGTCAAGCAGGAAGAGGCGGCACTGGTTGGGGAATAGAGGTAGAGTGACGGATGCTTCAGATCTACAGCGTCAACTCTCTCTCAGCTCTTCAACCTGAGTTACATATCAACGTAAATTCTGATTTGTCAGTAACAAAGGAACAGACTAGCTGTATAAAAGGTATTGTTCGGCTTGACTTAGAAAGAGCTAAATGCGCATGTATATACCGTACTTTGAGGGTGAAATTCTGCTGACAGATTGCTTTTAATGAATCAGAGCCTGAAGTTTGTCTCTTGCATTATTTTCTGCAAGTTTCTATGCCAAAATAAGCAATGATATCTGTTAGGATTATTTTAGTTTTGGTGCTTTTTTGAATGTTTTCCCTTTTTTAAGCATTCTAAGGCTATGTGCCCACGTAGCGTATTTGCATGCAGTTACGCTGCGATCTGCACCACAGCATAAGTGCATGCGTCCTGCATCCCCAGCACAATCTATGAAGATTGTGCCTAATCCATGCCCACGTGGCGTATTAGAACGCAGCACTTTGGCTGCTGCCGAAGTGCTGCGTGCTAAGAAGTGACATGTCACTTCTTTTGTGCGCTTTGCATGCAGCCCCCGCTCTGTCTATGGGAGAGGCTGCATCCAGAGCGCATGAAATCGGCTTCTCAGTACGCACTGTTTCTGCAGCGATTTGAAGCGCACGTGTGCTGTTCAAATCACTGCAGAAATTTCTGCAGGGACAGAACACAACGTGGGAACATAGCCTAATGCATTTTTAGTTCAATATGCTGGGATACTACACTGAAAGGGAAGCTATCAGAAGGATTAACTCTCCTGAGCCGTGTACATGGGCATACAGGTCATAGAATGTTAAACAAAGTTACATCTTGATATCTCTGAACCAAAGTTTTATTCCAGACAAATGCACATCTTTCCTAATATGTTATTTGCTTCTAAGATCTATGGGTTGGACATAGATTTTTTCCGAGACCATCACCAGTGTGAGGCATGAAGATCAGGAGAGCAGACCGTCACTCATTACATGTCTCACACTGGTATCGTCACCATAAATTTAAAATAATCTGTGGAGGCAGATTCTCAGGGAGGTCTGTGTCTGGCCTATACATCTTAACAGCTCATTTACATATTATGAAATATTTGCATTTTTCTGGAATAAAGGGGGCTTTACACGGTAGCGATATCGCTAGCAATTTGTAGCGATAGCGAGCGTGTAAGTACCCGCCCCCATCGCGCATGTGATTGTTTGTGATCGCTGCCGTAGCAAACATTATCGCTACGGCAGCGTCACACATACTTACCTGGTCGGCGTCGGCGCTGTGACTGCCGAACAATCCCTCCTTCAAGGGGGAGGGACTTCAGCATCACAGTGACGTCACCGCAACGTCACTAAGCGGCCGGCCAATCAAAGCGGAGGGGCGGAGATGAGCAGGACGTAACATCCCGCCCACCTCCTTCCTTCCGCATTGGGGCCGGCGGCAGGTAAGGAGACGTTCCTCGCTCCTGCGGTGTCACACATAGCGATGTGTGCTGCCGCATGAGCGATGAACAACATGGATAAACAACCCTTACCAATTTTTGAGTTTGGGACGACCTCTCCATGGTGAACGATTTTCACCATTTTTGAGGTCACTTAAGGTCGCTGGTCAGTGTCACACGCTGCGATATCGTTAATGACGCCGGATGTTCGTCACTAACAACTTGACCCCGACGACCAAACATTAACGATATCGTAGTGTGTAAAGCCCCCTTAAGACATCCGATCGCAGATAACAAGGATCAATTTACTCAACTTTCTGACTTACATACCTTATTGACGGCTTAGGAGGACTGATCCTACTGACAGATTCCCCTTAAAAGCGCAATTGAGGGGGGGCGGAGCTAGCCGATGGCACACTGAGACGCTGTAAGAAGGAGCTCCCACATACCAGCGGTGAATTCTCACACTTCAAAGGCACTCACCGGGTCCAGGATCAGTAATGGCACGCAGGAGAGGACGGGGGACGAGTGTACAGACTCCAGAGGGGGAAGGTACAGATATCACCCGCTTTTTCGGGACCTCAGCCTCCCAGCCTGATACCTCTGCTCTCTCCAACATGGCGCCGGCAGACACTGAGGCAGGAGATAACGCTCAGCAAACATGCAGTGGAGCGACCTCACTGTCTCCTCACATAACAGCAGCCAGCTCAGCCATAAACATAGATAAGGCACAGCAGGACACTACAGAACGGAGTGTTGAAAACCCCCTGTCCCAGCCACAAAAGCGACTGCCAGATAAACTGCAGGCAGAGCAGGGCCCCAGCTCTGTGATACAGCAGACCCCAGCAGCCATGGGAAGCAGATCTGTGACACCCGGAGAGGAGCCTGTAATACCACAACAACAGCACACATCACCTAAAGAACAAAGACTCCCCACCTCCAACACCTCCACCCGCAGAAACAAGGGAGAGAAGAATAAATCAGACCAGACACAGGAGCAAGAAGAAGATTGGGATTGGAAAGCACATATCAGATCAATTCCAACCAGGCAGGAAATGGACTCTTTGCTGGGGAAACTGAGGGAATCCCATAAGCAAGACATGGCCTCTATACAATCAGAAATCAAACAAATTGGCCAGCGTGTAGCAGCTACAGAAGAGGTGCAGGAACAGGTATTTTCCCATATAGAATCACATCAACAAGTCCTATCAGAGCACACGGCCCAGATACAGGACATTCTGACCCACTTAGACGATATTGAAAACAGACATCGCCGTAATAACTTAAGAATTAGAGGTCTCACAGAAGCAGTGGCACCACCACAGCTGGATGAATGGGCACAAAAATTCTTTACCCGTCTCCTCCAACGCGACCCAGAACAACGCATAGAACTGGACCGCATCCACAGATCCCTAGGCCCCAAATCTCCTGATCCGGCCAGACCAAGAGATGTGATATGTCGGGTCCACTTCTATAAAGAAAAGGAGGCCATACTACAAAGATGCAGAGAGAAAGGAGCGGGTACATATAAAGGGACACCTCTGATTGTCCTACCAGACCTAGCACGGAGGACACTGCAACTACGCAAGGCCTTAAGACCACTACTCCAATCCCTCAAAGATAAGGATGTCCCATATCGCTGGGGATATCCGTTCCAACTCACAGCAAAGAAAAATGGGAAGTCGGCGGTCTTCCGGTCCTTGGGAGACCTCCCCAACTTCCTAGGGACTTTTGAACTGCCTATGATCAGCCTGCCAGATTGGCCAACCCCGGGGGGCCCTGCACCCTTACCACCAAGAGAGCACTGGCGACAAGTCCAGAAGAGAAGGGGTGGAGGATCCCCCCGTGATATACACCGCTGAATATCGCTGACCATCCAAAGAAAAGGACAAAAACTTCTTGGAAAACCAGGAGGCGAGATATAAATTGATTGTATTGGACTGCTTACCTGTTCATAGAGCGTCATGTATCAGTATCTTCTCTCCTCACGCTTACTTTCCTAGTCCCCCCCCCTTTTTTTTTTTTTTTTTCTTCTTTTCTTCTCTTTCCTTCTCTCTCTCCCTACTCCCCTCCACTCGCCCCCTCTCCCCTCCCCTTATACCTCTTCCTTCGTATCATTCCCACCTTGCGTCTTCCTCTTCACACACCTTCTATGAGCGCACTACTTCCTACAAACTAACTCTACTCAACCCATTTTCCCTCCCCAGCACACATACTTACAAAGGACACATGCCCTACACTAATTTCTACCTCCTTCCTCTCCCCCCCTCTTAGACATGCTCTCTACATACACCACTCCATACGCCTCCTACACTCCGTCCTCCCACTTCTCCCCACGTCCTTCCCCCTGGTCCTTTGCCCTACACCACTTCATATTTATTTTATTTTTTTTTATTTTTTTTTTTATTGTCTCACTCAATCTGTTGCTCCCCCTTTCATTCTTTACATCTGGATCTGATACTGAGCTCTGGTTTAATGGCATTTTATATTGAGTTGATAGCCTCGTGTTCTCCTCCCGATGTGCGATCCATACCCAAAACACACCAAGTAATTGGGGGTGTGGGGGAGGGGAATGGAAAAGTGATTAATCACTACTAGACTGTATACGTTGATTGTTATTCATATTACTTGTGGGCGTTCGCCGCAGAAGGGAGTTCCTGAAAGACCGTAGGCTTTCCCGCACCTCTATTAGGGACGTGGCAGAGTGCCACATTAGACAATAGTCTACCAGTAGATACCTAAGATCAGTAGGCACCCTAGTCCTACTTAGCTTATCTAATTTTACCTTTCACCACTATCTTATCTCTGCTCTTTCTCTTCTCCCCTTGGTTTTCCCTATACCCTGCCTACCCTTTTCTGTGATGTCGCACCTCACCTTTTGCACTTACAATACTAAAGGCTTAAATAAACCCGAAAAGAGAAGTCAGATCCTATATCGCCTGCACAGGAAGGGAGTTAAAATAGCCCTATTTCAAGAGACACACTTCATAGCCTCCAACACTCCCAACTGTAAAACCAAGAATTACCCGACATGGTTCCATGGCCCACACCCCAACAAGAAGGCATGTGGGGTTTCCATTGCTTTTCACAAGACATTCCAGCCAACAGTTCTCGACACGCTCACTAGCCCGGAGGGACGCTGGCTATTTCTTAAAATATCTTTCCTGAATAATACTTATACAATCGCTAACATCTATTTCCCAAATCAGGACCAGGTATCCTTTGGAGTGGAGACTCTGGAGAAGCTGGCAGAGTTTGCGGGTGGCACCTGTATCATCTTGGGAGGAGACTTCAACCTTGTGCTGGATCCAGCCATGGATTCGTCCTCTGGTAGGTCTGCAATCCCCTCCTCGGCACTACGCAGATTAAAACGAGAACTAACATCCCTTAAACTAGTCGATCTTTGGAGGGTCTTACATCCCGGAGTCAGAGACTACAGTTTTCATTCCACAGTTCATAATAGCTACACCAGACTAGACCACATTTTCATATCCCACGACCTGCTAGACAAATCCCCGGGTTGTTCAATGGATGTTTTTCTCTGGTCGGACCACGCACCAGTATATGGGGAAATTGGGGTGAGAGATATGGGGGGGGTGGGACACACATGGAGACTGAACGACAACCTGCTCAAGAATGAGCAATGCCTGGAGGATATTCATAAAACCATTGCAAACTTCAAAATAGATCATATGGCAGATCCCACACCTGCCCCGGTCAAATGGGAAGCGTTGAAATGTATGATCAGGGGGGTCTGCATATCCCATGGATCAAGAATTAAAAAAGAAAGTGCAAGGGAACTAAAAGAACTGTTAGCACAACTAGGCCATAAAGAAACGATAAACAAAACCAAATCCAGTGACACCATTAAAACGGAAATTTCTACTATCCGCCACCAAATATTATCTATCCTTGACCGAAAATCACTGTGTATCAGAGATAAATTTCGTAGGAATATCTTTGAGTTTGGAGATAAAAGTGGACGATTGTTAGCCAGGACCCTTCACCCCAGACAGGCACAAACCCCAATATTAGCGTTAAACTCACAGACAGGTACCCAGATACATTCCACCCCTGACATATTAGAAGAATTCAGAAACTACTATACAAAACTTTATAACATCCCATCCCCACATACCCCATCATCTGATGCGAGACATCGCGACATTTGGGAATACTTAAACAAATATGCCCCAGACCCCCTTGAAGATGCGGTAGCTGAAGACATAGACGAGGATTTCTCAGACACAGAGCTAAGCGATGCCATTAAAACCCTTAAAGTGGGTAAAAGCCCTGGTCCTGATGGGTTCACCCCCCGGTTTTACAAAATATGTGGAGGGGCCTGCAGCCCTATAATGCTGAAAGCCTTCAATTCCATAACCAACACATGCCAGTTCCCTAAACAGACACTCCAAGCCCGAATAACTGTAATCCCCAAGCCTGGCAGGGACCCACTGACCTGCTCTAATTACAGACCTATCTCACTAATAAATGTGGATATTAAATTGTACTCTAAAATGATAGCCCTGAGACTAGGCCCCCTCATACCCAAACTAATCCACAAAGACCAGGTGGGATTTGTCCCAGGGAGGGAGGCACGGGACAACACTATTAGAACCCTGTCCCTAGTGGCCCAGGCACGTCAGCGTCAAATCCCAATGTGCCTCTTGACAGTAGATGCCGAAAAGGCATTTGACAGAGTCCATTGGTTTTTTTTAGAAGCCACGATGCAGGCAATCGGCGTCCGTTCGCGCTTACTACAATGGATAAAAGCATTATATCACGAACCAACGGCACAAGTGGGCGTGAACGGACGCCTGTCAGCTCCATTTAATATTAGAAACGGTACCAGACAGGGATGCCCCCTATCGCCATACCTATACATCCTGGTAATGGAATCCTTAGCAAATGCACTCAGGGAAAACCCTTCGATAAAAGGGATACAGATAGGACAAACATCTCATAAATTAGCACTATTTGCGGACGATCTCTTGATATATGTGACACAGCCGAAGACTAGTTTGCCCAACATACTGCAGGAGTTTGAGATCTTTGGCAGACTCTCCAATTTTAAAGTAAACCTACAAAAAACAGAGATCTTAAATGTATCGCTACCATCCGTAGAAGAGAATACTCTCAAACCCGCCTTCCCCTTTAAGTGGGCCAGCAATTACATTAAATATCTGGGGATCAGGGTTTCTCCCAACCACCAAGATCTATATAATTACAATTTCCCAGACCTTTTAAAAAATATCCACAAAGACCTCATAGCATGGCATAACCTCCCCATTTCCTGGTTCGGCAGGGTCAATACAATTAAAATGGATGTCCTACCTAAAATACTATACCTGTTTCAAACTATCCCACTGAACCTAGGAGAAAATGTCTTCCTCAAGTTAAAGAAGATGATCAGCAATTTTATATGGCGTGGCACCAAACCCCGACTGAAATACTCAATGCTGACTAAATCTCGCTGGGACGGAGGGGCGGGGCTCCCGGATCTTAAAGCTTATCACGCAGCAGCGGTGGGTGGTTGCATATTGGATCTCCTGCACAGTAAAGACAGAAAATTGTGGGTGGAGATTGAATGTGAACTATGCCCGAATATGGCACACGGAATCTTCTGGTTGTCATCTAGAACTAACCTTGGGACCCTGGGAGTTTCCCCGATCCTCTTGTCCCTGGCTACAGCGTGGAGGACAGCCAATAGACGATATAGATTGACAGGAGAACCGGGTCCTATGACGCCTCTGGTGGGCAACCCCGCGTTTCAATGCTGGTTTCACGAACCTCATCCCAGACTGATTTCAACGCCAATGGGAAGGATTCCACGAGTTAAAGACGTAATTACCCAACAGGGATGCAAACCACTGATATCCCTGCTTGGAGACCGGCCACGGGAACCAGGTTACTGGTTCCAATATCTACAACTACGTAGTTTCATAGATTCTCTGGCTCCGGGATCTGAGATACATAAGGATCTGACTCCATTTGAAAAACTATGCTTCCTTAGAGAAACACCCCCTCACATAGTCTCAATAATCTACAACATAGCAGTGCCCGAGGGGGGTGGAGGAGACGACTTGCCTGACTACGTTAGACATTGGCAAACAGAATTGTGCCAGACTTTTCCCAAAGCACAATGGTGTAAGTCATTTAACCTAACACATAAATCCACCATTTCTTGTAGAATGCAGGAACTCAATTATAAAATCCTCTCACGGTGGTATAGGACACCCGCCAGACTACATAAAATGTTCCCAGAGGTATCTGACGCCTGTTGGAGGTGCAAGACCTCAGTGGGCACAATGCTACATATCTGGTGGACCTGCCCAGGGATACAGGGTCTTTGGAAAGATGTCTTTGCTCTCTATAACCATTTACATCACACGGAAGTGACACCCTCACCGGAAGTGGCCCTCTTATCAATGTATACAGGGGCAGTCTCCAAGGCGAAGAAAGGCTTGCTCTCGTACTTTATGATTTCAATGAGGCAAATCATACCGAGGCATTGGAGATCCCCCTGTACATTGAGGAGAGCAGACTGGGTAGAGGCTATGGATAGCCTGCGGCGTCTGGAGGAGTTGAGAGCGTTTGACGAAGGGAAAGACTCCTTGTGTTTCTCGGTTTGGTACCCGTGGCTTCAGTATAGAGAAACACAGCAATTCCAAACCTGGTTACTCACAGGCGCTCTATCACAATAAATATTCAAGAAGCCGGGATGGGCTCCCGGACACAGGAGTGGCGCGGCATCACAATACAGACCTTCTCCCCCCCCCCCCCCCATTTCCCCATGTCTTCCCCTCCTTCCCTTTTTCTCTACCTATCTTTCTCTCCCTCTCTCTATATCTCTTTCTCACCTAATTGATATACATAGGGTCATGTTTTCATACCTATTGAACCAGACTATACAGAAGGAGTTGCCTTTAACACTTTACACGGAATAAATATAAAGATAGAAGATTATTACATGTTAAAATTAAGATGTTCTATAGGATGTTTTACAGATTTTACCTTCCACATGATTTGCGATACATTTCATAGTACCATACGTTTTACGAGACTTCAAGACATAGGTTATTTTATAATCTTCATATGCTGTAACATTGGGTAACATGAAAGACCCTTATGCATTTCTTATCTTCTGTTATATGAAAACTTTTGAAATAATAAAGAAATATTAAACGAAAAGCGCAATTGAGTTTCTTACATGATTTTTTCAGGTACTCCAAAGAAGCTTGTAGGAGTAAAGACAAAAAAATTACAGTTCAAAAGTGTCTTAAAATGCATGGGAGATATGAGTTTTCATGAAATCACATACATTTTGCTTGAATTGTTAACATACTTGATTTTCTGCACAAAAAAAGTGGAGAAAAAAATCTGTATCATTTGTGCTTACGTTTGAAGCGATAGCCCAGGGAGCACCGCAGTGCATAGGACGAAACGACAGATGAATAGGGTTTATTTACAAGGAGGGACATGCAACTGCTCCAAGGCATCGGGAAAAGGGGTATGTGGGATTGCAGAGGTAATAAATAAGTAAACTTTTTAGCTGAGGCGAACAACAGGTTTCACATCAACTAACACAAAACAAAGTGAGAACAGTACAGAACATCAAAAATACACTTACCTTTGTGCCGCCCCCACGTTAGTGACAGCCGGGATGCTCGGATCCAGACCCGCAGACTCTCCGGACCCGGGGGTCCCGCGGACACTCCGAATAAAAGGGGGACGTATTTGTACGGGATTTGCCGTAGTCAGTCTGTGACGCCACCCACGGTGTGTGGTGAAGTATGGCACCACCGCTGCTGCTGTGGGACACCCGGGGCGATGGGATGGCAGCTGGTTGTTAACCCCTCCGTGGGTAGGGATGGTTGCCCCGGGACCCGGTGACTTGGTGCAGGGGACGGTGATGGTCAGACCAGGGAGTCTCAGCTTACTCACAGTTAAAGAAATCAGACAAGTCCAGTGATTAACCAAGGTGCTGGTGGCCGGCCGCCAAGGCCGGGTGTATGCTGGTCCCCCACTCGGGCTGGTGGTCTGTGTCACTTTCCTCTGCACTGTGCTGTGATGTGGTGGACTTCCCGGTGTGGAACGTGGGAGTCCGCTCCTGGTACTATTGTTGGAAGCTGATGCTGACCCGTGGGATCTACCGGGCCCTGGCGGATGCCCTATCCCTCTATCTGGGTAGTTGTCTGCTTTTGTGACTTTGGTTGGGACAGGACCTATATTCCTGCCCTCAATTGGTTAATTAGCTAGGCCATTGGTTCCGGTCCTGGCTTCAGGGTCCAAGTACGCCCTCTGTGCACGGTTTCCGGGACGGTTCTCCAGTGTCGATACCGGCGGGCTCCAACCCTGCCCCGGTCCACCTCGGATCTCTGGCTGCCATCTTCCCGTCTCCTGCTAGACACGGACCACCATCTGCCACCTAGCCAATACACCAGGGCTCCAACCCCGATGCCTGTCAATAATAATAATAATAATTAATAATTTTATTCATTTATATAGCGCTATTAATTCCATAGCACTTTACATACATTGGCAACACTGTCCCCATTGGGGCTCACAATCTGTCAACTTCAGCCTCCTACTACTCCACGCCACTGACTTAACTGACTGCCTTGAACTCTTAACTGAAATTACTCTTTTTCCGTCCCGGGCTCTCCAGACCCCTAGGTGGGCGCTCTCCATCCGCCTGGTCCCGCCCACTGGTGTGCCTGTCCTTCCCTGGGGGGAGGTGACAAGGGTTTCAGGTCGGCTGTGTGTAACCCTGTGAGGGAAGGTGTTATGCGGGGGCCTATGTGTGTGACTACCTGGTTTTGCCAGGGCGTCACACCTACACTACACTACACTCTGACTGGCCTCCACTACTGGGGCCGTGTGGCTACCGCGCTGTAATGACTGCAGCCTACTCTAAGCCTTAACCGAGGTGCCCAAATGCAGACTCATGGTACCATTGTGAGATACCGTCTTTCTTCAGAGACAGCAGGGTTCGTTGGTGCGCACTTCTCCAGGAGAAGCAAGAGGGAACTTTTCTTCTCTTCTGGTACTTGGCGGCTGTCCTCCTCCGGGCGACGTCTTCCCTTCTCACAGGTCCTGGCCTGGCTAAAGTCTGGGTTCTCTCACGGTCCAATTTGCGGACACCTTGCAGCTGGCACTGTATATCTTCCCACTCTGTGCTTATTGGATTCTTCTCAGGCAACATCCCATAAGATTAAACCACGTCAGAGGCACGACCATTGCTATATCTCCCTAGGTCCAGTCTGTCCTCTCACAGACTCTTTCCTGCACTTTCATTGCCGAGTTAAACCACACACGGCCCAGAGGAGGGGAAGCGTTGGCCAGTCGATCACATACCTGGAAGAGTGGACACTGTTCTCTTAGTTACCAAAAGTATCCAGTTCTGTGCTTGTCAGTACCTGCATATAATTCTTCCGGCCACTAACAAATCCTCTATCTATTCCTATGCATATAACTGTAATAAATTTATGACACAGCATAGCATACACTTTAAAGTAGTCTGAAACACACATTTTGCAATACCCTTTAATACAACACCTAGTAGGAGTGGGAGTATCCTGACCACCTCCTACACGTGGGAACAGGGCTTCATTGGACTTCCTTTGTATATTTTACCCTTCATGGACTTGAGCACCTCACCTGCCTGTTTAGGATATCAATAAAGGGCCAGGTCTTCACAAAGGTGACTGTAACATAACTGATGATGTACAATAAAGATTTCACTTAATTTCAATCACAATAGTTGATACTAAAAACATACCTGGACCTTGTCAAACTGACCTGGAAAAACAAACCATCACACAATGTATTCTTTATCCATCTGATCATGTCTCTTTTTTACGCTGCTGTTTTAGACATTACACGTTACGATCACTGGCACATAGAATATCAATTGCAGCTACAGTAGGTCAAGGTAGTGTCAATAGCTTCTTGGTGGCGTACATGATATAAGAGCGCAGAATGAATGTGAATGAATACATGTGAATGTTAATAGAAATGTTCTATAATTATACACAAGTGTTTTCACAGCCTGTTCATAAAAAATACATTGAGAAGTAGATACAGGAGATACTGGGATATATTCATAACACTTGAGCAATGGAAATCACACAATGCAGCTCTCATGGATGTCAATGTCAAGTGAATAACATTACAGTATGCTCAGGCTAGCCTACAGGCAGGTTTATATATCCACCGATCAGCTACATTGAAGCTGATCGGTGGTAGTTTAACAGCCTGTTTAGCCAGAATGACCGCACCTCCATTTGCCCAAAACAAATATTAATTTGATTGCTTTTTACTCATATGATTTTTCTCGGCAGCACATTTACTGTTTACAATGTGCTGCCAAGAACAAAGATTATCTTTATCAGGCTTAAATATTAATTTACCTAATGAATGGAATAAGAGTTTTGCTCATGGGGAGGGTGATTTACAGCCTGTTTACACTGACCAATTGTACACTTTGGACAATACTTTTTGTTAAGAGTGTTCCCAAAGGATATGCTGATTATAGGTAATTCTATTTATGGTAATCATCAGTTATTGGCTGGAAAATCAATAAAAGGAAATTCATTAAAAAGATAAGCAGCACAACAGGTGAAGTAAATTGCCCATTAATATATTTCCTTAGCGTACCCTAAGGGTATGAGCGGTGAGTATTTGGATGAAGAAATTTCTGCACCATTTGTGCATCTCTTGGCAGGAAAAATGCAAAAGAAGGGCATTTTTGCCACCTTTTCAATGTACTTTTCTTCTGAATTTTTCTAGCGTTTTTGAATACCAATGAATGACGCACCCCCAAATTTGGTGAAGGAAAAGAGAAATTTTTTTTTGTTAATGTTAAATGGGGTCCATCTTATAATGCCAGTGTCCGTCTAACAAATCATATAGGGTATATGTCTCTTATAGTCCCCCCATCCTATAATAAGCCCCCTTAATCTGGATATGGCCCCCTTATATTGAATATAGCCCCCTTGTGCTGGCACTTGTCCCCCTGTGATGCTACATGTCCCCCTGTGCTGGCACAAGTCTCCTGTAGCTGGCACACATCCCATACAGGTGCTACAGGTCTCCTATAGCTGGCACATATCCAATACAGCTGGCACAGGTCTCCTATTGCTGGCACACATCCCATACATGTGGCACAGGTCTCCTATTGCTGGCACACATTACCCATACAGGTGGCACAGGTCTCCTATTGCTGGCACACATCCAATACAGCTGGCACAGGTCTCCTATTGCTGGCACACATCCAATACAGCTAGCACAGGTCTCCTATTGCTGGCACACGACCCCCTGTGTTAGATATGGCCCCCATGTTGCTGCCCATAGTAAAATAAACACTTTACTTTACCTTCTCCAGTGCTGTCCTCCCTCGTGTCTCCCTCAGTGCAGTTCAGCTCCTGCACTTCCTGGTTCTCGGTGCCGGTCATGTGATCGGCACAGCAGAGTGACATGATCTCTGCGTGCCTGATGACAGCAGCAGCAGTGAGACCGGGGAGACACCGGGAGACATGCTGGAGGAGGTAAGTAAAGCTTTTTTTATTTTAGGATGGGCAGCAGCATGGGGGCCATATCTAAAACGGGGGGGGCATGTGCGATCAAAGGGGAGTGCAGGCACATATAATATGTGCCGTTCCCCCAGCCCATCACCGCAGTGCGGTTTCAGCACCACGGTGATGGACAGCGGCTGTGCATATTCTATGAGCGGGAGCAGGAGATCTCCCGATGCCTCCAGCAGCCTTCACAAGCCTCTACCAGCCTCCAGCAGCCCCCAGCACCACTCCAGAGCTGCCCCCACCTCCCCTGGACCCATATATTCGGATTGTAAGACGCACCCCCTACTTTTCCCCGAAATTTAGGGAAACAAAAGTATGTCTTATAAAGCGAAAAATACGGTATATATATATATATATATATATATATATATATATATATATATATATATGTATCTATATATATATATATATATATATAAAGCTGAATGTGTGTATGTATGTATGTATGTATGTATGGGTGTATGTGTGTATGTCCGGGATTGGCATCTGCACCGTCGCAGCTACAGCCACAAAATTTTGCACATTCACATGCCTGGTCCCCGAGAGTGTCATAGGCTATGTTGTGAGGCGAAATTTTAACCCCGTGTGTTCCAATTTATCAATTTTTCCCCTATCTACATAAAGGGGAAAAAGTGAAACAAAAAGTGTATCCACACCGTCGCATTTACAATCACGAAATTTTGCACAGACACCTCATGTGACCCAGGGAACGTCGTAGACTATGTTTTGACAGGAAAATTTAACCCCGTGCTTTACAGTTACTCTCCAAAAAACATGCCTCCATTAAAGTAAATGGACCCTGGACCTACAAGTTATTAGTAGGAGCTGTGATTGGTTACTATAGGAACAAAATACATTCATAGTATAAGAAGCTTATATGTGAGGTAATAAGATGTCGGTGGGGAGACGGATAGAGAGAGACACAGAGAAACAGACAGAGAGACAGACAGACAGACAGAGACAGACAGGGAAATAGAGACAGACAGGGAAAGAGACAGACAGAGACAATGGTGAAAGAGACAGACAGAGACAGACGGCGACAGAGACAGACGGGAAAAGAGACAGACAGAGACAGATGGGGCAAGAGACAGACAGAGACAGACCTGGAAAGAGACAGACCTGGAAAGAGACAGACAGAGACAGACCTGGAAAGAGACAGACCTGGAAAGAGACTGACCTGGAAAGAGACTGACCTGGAAAGAGACTGACCTGGAAAGAGACAGATGGGGAAAGAAACAGAGAGATAGAGACAGACAAAAAAAAGAGACAGACAGAGACAGGCAGACGGGGAAAGAGACAGACGAGGAAAGAGACAGACTGGGAAAGAGACAGACCTGGAAAGAGACAGACGGCGCACATTACTTGGCCAATTTAGTTAAATCTGTGTGGAATATCTGTGGTTTTGAAATATATGTTGTGAAATGCTTCTAATAGCTTAGTTTTTGCCTTTTAATTTCTATCTATTTGTTTTGTGGTTTTTGCGTGCAGTGTGCAGTGTGCAGAATAGATTTTTGTTAATACATTCTATTTTGTTACAACAGTTATGAACCCTGGCGTAGCCGGGTAGTACAGCTAGTATATATATAGATAGATAGATAGATAGATAGATAGATAGATAGATTAATCAAGACAAAAGAAAGAAAACAGGAAGTGTGTGACTAATGGCTTCAAAATGTAAAAGTATGGGAGTCTCACAAAGGGAGAACTAAGTCAGTATAAACAAATGAGCAGACCAGGTGCAAAATCAAATAACAACCACACATAACCATTATAATATCTTTAATGCACCTGTAACAAATGCAGAAGAATAATTACCATATGAAAGTACCCCTGGAGCACCCAAGGGCCATTTAACACTAATATTGGCACTGAAGCCTAGTAGATTTTTATCTATCTCTATAGTATTCTCTGCTATCTAAAAACACATGCAAAAAAGCGATCAAAAACACTACAAAGACACAGCAAATACACAGCAAATCCGCAATCATTTTTATGGCTGCATGTTTAGAGCGTTTTTTACTTTCTTCATTGAAGTCAATAGAAGAAATAAATCTGCAAAAACAGTGAAAGAATTGACATGCTGCAGATTATTTTCTGCACCAAATAAACCATGTGTGCATGACACTTAAGGATTCTCATTGACTTTGTCAGCAACAGGATTCCCTTCAGGTCTCTGACAAATCTGCATTGAAAAACGCATTATAAAATGCGATAAACCTGTTGAAATAGCCTAATAGGAATGGGGTTTTCAAACACTGTCAACCCTTTTAACTGCAATCCGGTGTGCCACCCAAGGTAGATGTCACTATGGTGGGTCCGAGTGGCGATGCAGCCGTACTGGGCGCGAGTGACAGGCTTTTGTAATGGAGATTTAATAATATTATTAAAAAGGGAGAAATAAAATAAATAAATAAATAAAGAGTTTGTGACGTCAGTTGGGATATTCGGCTTTGGTATGGCCGGGCACTGCTGGAGGTCCCCAGGAGTTAGGTGGTGATGTACAGTGCCAGAGGGTTGTCCTCTCACCCCCCCAACTAGTGCTGGTTCCTGGGTATGTTGAGATAGGGATGGCGCAGCAGAGAATAATTCATCCAGAGACAGGACAGGGAGCTTTTACCTTATGCTGGAGCTCTGCAGAACCTTCTAGAATGTTTCTCACAGCCGTTACAAGGATGGTGGGGTTTTTTTGCCCTAATGAAAGTTTGTTTTCTCTGCTGTGTGGTGGTAGTGTATTTCTCCTGCCACTACTATTTCCCATTCCTGGAAATAGGTGTCTTGAAGTCAAGGGATTTTCAAGACAAGAACAATCTGGATCTTTAATCCCTTCTGGCGAGCAGGTGACTTGAATTCTGAAGGAAAACTCACTATTTCTTCTAGAAGTTTCCAGACTCAAATGTGTCACTGAGCTCCCAGGCATGTCACTGCTACTTATAGAAAAGGCTAATAGCAGTCTCTCAGTTTGTCACTGCCCTTGAAAGTCCAGGTGGCCTAGGGACTGATACCCTGCCAATGTGTAGCTGGCCTCTCCAGAGGTTTTATCAGTCACCTCAGCACAGGATCGTCTCCATGTTACACTCCTCTCACCCGTTCACCCTGGCTGAAACTGCCACTGTCTGAATTTACCTCACACCTAAGCTTTCCCCCTTCTCCTTCTAGGGTGCACACACAAGCTTTGTTTTCGGCTCAGGTGAACAGCCCCTGTAAGGTAGTGTGGGCAAATGTGTGTTTGTGGTGAACAGCAGAGAAACCGTATCTCATTAAAGCTGACAATACATGATATACAGATTGAAATACACATGTAGCTATTATGCGGGCATCACACGGTACAATCTATCGTGCGATTGCACGAGCGATCGTACCCGCCCCCATCGTTTGTGCGTCACGGGCAATTATTTGCCCGTGGCGCCCAAAGTCATTAAACCCCCGTCACATGTACTTACCTCCCAGACGACTTCGCTGTGGGCGGCGAACATCCACTTCCTGAAGGGGGAGGGACGTTCGGCATCACAGCGACGTTACACAGCGGCCGGCCAATAGAAGCGCAGGGGCGGAGATGAGCGGGACGTAAACATCCCGCCCACCTCCTTCCTTCCTCATTGCCGCCGGGATGCAGGTAAGCTGTGTTTATCGTTCCCGGGGTGTCACACGGAGCGATGTGTGATGCCCCGGGTCCGATGAACAACCAGTGCAAAGTAGAATAAACGATTTTTTAAAAATGAGCGACGTGTAAACGATTCGCGATTCGTAACCGATTTGCGATCGTTTACAGATGCTCGTAGGTGTCACACGGGACGACGTCGCAAACTATGCCGGATGTGCGTCACGAAAACCGTGACCCCAACGACATATCGCATAACAGATCGTCTCGTGTGACGCCCGCATTAGTTGTGGCGACTAGGCACAGGGCGCCACACCAGCAATTTCCTGAACAAGTGTCATGATACTGTCTGGCTCTCATCTTCTCTTGGGAATACTACTATATGGGCTGGATATCCTGACCTTTCTGGAGTTCTCCTCCTCATCTGAGTCGTTGCTGCCCACAATTTGTGAGACCATTTGAATCCAATCCCCCTCCCTTGGCCACATGAATTGATTTAGTAAATTATTTTTTCTGCTGTCTTCTAAAACACTTTCATCTCTTTCTCGGTATATATCAACTCCATCTGTTCTCCTAAATAAATGACAAAAAATTTCCATATCACACAGTCTCCTTGTTTGTTGTTTCTTTATGTTTATCCATATTTATACCATCTTACCGGCTTCATCGCGATTCTGTTGAATATACATTAAGTTTAGTAAATACACTTGATAACGTCTTCTCACTGATACTGACAACAAATTTACAGGAGCGATTTTTCATTCATAGTCCACTGAGTTCAACCTACAATCCAAAAAAAGGCAAAATCTCCATGAGGCAGATGATAAATTGTCCCATAATTGTCTCAAATATAATATATGTGTGTGTGTGTGTGTGTGTGTGTGTGTGTATGTGTATGTGTGTGTGTGTGTGTGTGTGTGTTCATAGACTTGAATAAGTCTAATACTGTATATTGCATATTAATTATGTTTTGTAGTTTTGATGGAGGCCTAAAGACCGAAATGTTATTTTTCTGTGGATACTTTGCTGCAATAAATATTTTTTCATAATTCCTAGGAATATCAAGTGCTTATTCAGCGCCCCACCGGGCAGGGGGTTAGCCTACTCGTAGCCGGGCCATTGAGGGTCATGTCTGGAGATGCCACGGGTGCCTTGCCAGATTCCGTTGCCCAGAGGCGTACACAAATGGAGGGGAGAATTGGGCGATGGGGGATGGTTTGTCGTGACGCCACCTGTGGTACGCGGCCAGGTATATGGCCGCCGCTGCAGGGATTCTTGCTGGGGCCGGTGTTAATGCAGCTGAGGTGTTGTCGCTCCCCACAGGCGGAGCAGGCCCCGGGTGGATGATGTGGGTGATAGTATTGCAATGGGGTGCAGGACTGGGGCGACGACAGCAACTATATGACACAGGCAAGTAGTTTCCTTTTTACCTTTACTGGTTGGGTGGTATGGTTCAGGGATACGGTGGTCCGGTCAGCCCAGAAGCAGTGTGAGTCTCTCCTTGCCTGGCAGGTTGGAGGCCTTCATTAGTGCGCTTTTGGTGGGGGGGGGTCGCTGCGGCCTGGAGCAGAACAGTGTCCCATTCTCTACCTCTCTTGAGGATGTCTGTCCTGTGACAGACATCCTCAAGTCAATCAGCCCAAGCTGGTTATGGGACCCGCTTGTATTACAGCGATCCCGGGCTCTATATTACTGCTGCGTCTGAAACTTTGGTGGGTCAGGAAACATAGCATTTCCTGTTCGCTGGGTTTCACTACTAGGCCATTAGCACCCAGTAGTCGAGGACCTCGGTATCATGGTCTAGCGCTCGGTCCTGGAAACCTCAGACTACAGCTCTCAAACAGTAACCGGTTTCTCGCCAACACTGTTCTGACCCTCTTCCTTCCTGTTCCTCTCTAACCCTTCCACCAGGTCAGCATGTCCAGAGAGGCTCCCTTCAAAAAAGGTTATGAGCTACCCCTACTGGCCTGGAGTAGATGTTGTATGCGATGTACCTGACAAAGAGATCCCCCAATGCTTCCAAGCATAGCATTGATCCTGGTGAGAAGAAGAACACCACTGTAATACTATTGTACGTTCTGAGGATTTCGATAGCGTTAGGGCAATGACAACCAGAGACGAGTTCTTGGTACAAGATGTTTATAATATGTAACCACGGTAGATACACAACGGAACAAACACAGTACACACGAAATACCTTCCCGAAACGGAGCGAAGGGGATTCCCGGGACCACGCACCGGACTCCCCCAGGGAGACCACCAGAGCGAACCCCTATACAGGGACTGTCCGGCAATCACCCCGAAAGGCCTAAATGCGCAGCAGCCGGGAACACAAGGGGCAAGTGGTAAAGTCCAGAAGTGTCCGTACGGGATGATAGTCCAGAGTGGTTCGAACCAGAAGGAACCGGGCAGAAGTGCTGACCAAAGACGGCAGACGGAGTCCGGGCACAGCTTGGAGAAACCGGGTATGGTCCAGAGCCGATCGGTAGTCTTTCAGAAGGATCCAAAAGGCAATCAGGAAGTAGAAGCAGCAAAGCAGGAGCACACAGCAAGCAGTATACTCAGGCACTGGACTAGGCTTAGAGGCGGCCTTTTAAGCAGCTGGACAGGAAGTAGGGCAACAGAACATTAAACTCCATGTTAACTGAGGGCAAGCTTTTTCAAAAGAGAACTGGAAAACCCGGAAACCTGACAACCACTGTGGCTCCCGTGACCCCTGGGGTGCCACACTTCTTCTGTCAGTATTGGAACCTGTACCCTACTTGAGCACCCATCTCAACCCCAGTAGTGCCACGTATCTGTTACATCACATTCTGTGCCCATCATTCTTCATCAACCAGTGTAAAAAGGCCGGAAAACAAGCGCTGAACAATTTCAATATTGCTGATCGCGTTTGTTTATTGGTCTGAACTCAGCACATGTAAAAGTAAACTTAAGCCAGCTTTACACCTTACAATTAGGTGTGCGATCTCGTATGCGATGTGACACGCCCAGGTCGCATATGCAAATGAATGAGATTGCACGTAGGTCGTTCATTTGCTGTCACACATGCGTTAGTAGTCTATGTTAAATTGATCAATTTTGTGTGCGATCCTTTAGATCATGTGTTCCGTGACGTATGCATTGGGCACCCTTTTTTTTTTTTTTTATTTATTGACTTGCCAAGCGTGTGTAATGTGTAGGGATGCGTTTTTACTATGTCATCTGCCATTCAGCTCTGCTACATGGCCGCTGACAGCAGCCACAGACAGCCATGTAGCAGAGCTGAATGGCAGATGACAGCAGACACAGACAGAGCCGCACTGTCAGAATGAACTCGGGTGAACCTCACCCGACTTCATTGTCATGCTGCGGCTCTGTCTGTGTCGCGTCCTGATTAGCGGTCACCTGTGAAGGACTCACTGGTGACCGCTAAACTCCTGAGTAAGTGAATTGAGCTGCCCTCTCTCATACTCACCGATCCCCGACTCTGCACGGCATTCACACTGCTCCGGCGGCTTTTACTGTTTTGAAAAAGCCGGCCGCCCATTAAACAATCTCGTATTCCCTGCTTTCCCCGCCCACCGGCGCCTATGATTGGTTACAGTGAGACACGCCCCCACGCTGAGTGACAGGTGTCACACTGCACCCAATCACAGCAGCCGGTGGGCGTGTCTATACTGTGCAGTGAAATAAATAATTAAATAATTAAAAAAAAAACGGCGTGCAGTCCCCCCCAATTTTAAAACCAGCCAGATAAAGCCATACGGCTGAAGGCTGGTATTCTCAGGATGGGGAGCTCCACGTTATGGGGAGCCCCCCAGCCTAACAATATCAGCCAACAGCCGCCCAGAATTGCCGCATACATTAGATGCGACAGTTCTGGGACTGTACCCGGCTCTTCCCGATTTGCCCTGGTGCGTTGGCAAATCGGGGTAATAAGGAGTTATTGGCAGCCCATAGCTGCCAATAAGTCCTAGATTAATCATGTCAGGCGTCTATGAGACACCTTCCATGATTAATCTGTAAATTACAGTAAATAAACAGCTCAGCTGATCGCGCGGCTGTCTTCATTAGCTGTGTGGAGGTGACAGGAGCGGCTGTGTCTGCAGCAGCTCCGGTCACCTCCATGCAGCAGCGCTGGAAGCAACGCTGCATCATCCTGGAGTACGCCGGACAAGGAGTGCTTTTTGGGGCTGATTAAAGTGGTGAACCAGGGTATATGTTTGTGTTTTTTATTTATAATAAAGGATTTTTTCGGGCGTGTGTGTTTATTTACTGTAATTTACAGATTAATCATGGAAGGTGTCTCATAGACGCCTGACATGATTAATCTAGGACTTATTGGCAGCTATGGGCTGCCAATAACTCCTTATTACCCCGATTTGCCAACGCACCAGGGCAAATCGGGAAGAGCCGGGTACAGTCCCAGAACTGTCGCATCTAATGTATGCGGCAATTCTGGGCGGCTGTTGGCTGATATTGTTAGGCTGGGGGGCTCCCCATAACGTGGAGCTCCCCATCCTGAGAATACCAGCCTTCAGCCGTATGGCTTTATCTGGCTGGTTTTAAAATTGGGGGGGACTGCACGCCGTTTTTTTTTTAATTATTTAATTATTTATTTCACTGCACAGTATAGACACGCCCACCGGCTGCTGTGATTGGGTGCAGTGTGACACCTGTCACTCAGCGTGGAGGCGTGTCTCACTGTAACCAATCATAGGCGCCGGTGGGCGGGGAAAGCAGGGAATACGAGATTGTTTAATGGGAGGCCGGCTTTTTCAAAACAGTAAAAGCCGCCGGAGCAGTGTGAATGCAGTGCAGAGCCGGGCCGGTGATCGGGGATCGGTGAGTATGAGAGAGGGGGTAAGAGGGATAGACTGACATGGACAGAGAGAGAGGGACAGAGATAGTGACGGACTGACAGAGATTAGTGAATGACAGACATTGTGAGGCGCTTCAGAACGCAGCTTTTCAGCTGCGGTCTGAAGCGGACCTTTTTTAAGCTGCGGTGCGGAGCGCACACCTGCGCACATAGCCTCAGACATCAAAATCGTATGAGGGATGTCACACGTTTCAATTGACTAGGTTCATACAACAAAACGTCCAATGTATGAGGAATAAACGACGTGTATGCGATCACCGTATTTTCGTTCAATCTTGATTGCACGTAGGTGTCACACACAAATACGTCACGAACGATGCAGGATGTGCGTCACTTACAACTTGACCCCGACGACGGATTGAAAGATTTATTGAAGCGTGTAAAGCAGGCATTATGTTTGAGTGTGATTGTGCAATATGTGAACATATAGGGGTTCCACTTTAATCTTTTGCCCAGGGCCCCAACTTTTTCTACAATTCTCCTGGTACTACTGACTTGTATTTATGCAATACTATCTTCTTGCCATGAGCATTTATGCCTCTTTATTAATAATAATAATAATAATAATAATAATAATCTTTATTTCTATAGGGCCAACATATGCCGCAGCACTTTACAATTCAGAGGATCATATAAAAACATTCATACGTATTGTTAAAGAAAATACAATAAATAAAGCAAAAATAATGAAAACCCTGCTCATAAGAGCTTCCAATCTACAATAGAGTGGGGGTGGGACAAGCAGGGCTGCCACTAGGAATTTCAGGGCCCCATACTGGCAGAAGTTCGGGGCCCCCTTTAGGCTCCAGCCCAGCTACGCGTTCAGCCCAGCTCTGCCTCTAGCCCAGCTCCGCTTCCAGCCCACGAATCTTCCACAGTCCCACCGTCACTCTTGGAAATCTTCACATCTGCACTACAGCCTCACCAATCACACATTACCCTTCACATTGAACACCGTGTCACACACGCAGCCATCAGATTTTGTTTTGGCCAAAAGAATTTTTTAAGCCTGCCTCCACGACAAGGTGGACTCTTTTGGCAGGGCTCTACTTTACTCTAACTTTTTTTTTTCTTTTTAAATCTAACTTTTTTGGTATATATTTATTTTTGCTATATTTATTTTTTTTTCTTTAAGGGAATGTGTCACATACAGTTTTTAAGGTAATTGAAACCAAATTGTAATAATGCAGACTTGTGGATTTAGACCTGACAACCCCTTCAAAGGGAATCTGTCACCAGGTTTTTAACACCTAAACTGAGCGCAGCATAACATAGGGGAAGAGACCCTGATTCCAGCAATTGTCACTTATTGGGCTGCTTAGAATAGTTTTGATAACATCACTGGTTAATCAGCAGGAGATCATCATTACAGGGCTACTCGTCATGCTGCAGGTAGTCCAGCATATTCATGAGCTCTGTATAACTGCTAAATCTGCAACAGAGAAAACATTGATTTTATCACAATGAAAGCAAACAGCCCAGTAAGTGGCACATCGCTGGAATCAGGGTATCTGTCTCTACATTATGCTGCTCTCAGATGGGGGAGTAAAAACCTGCTGACAGATTCACTTTAAGGCTCTTTCAGCAGATAGATAGAATCATAGATAGATGGCTAGATAGATAGAATCACAGATAGATAGATAGATAGATAGATAGATAGATAGATAGATAGATAGATAGATGGATGGATAGATAGATAGATAGATAGATAGATAGATAGATAGATAGATAGATAGATAGATAGATAGATAGATAGATAGATGGATGGATGGATGGATAGATAGATAGATGGATAGATAGAGGGATAGATAGATGGATAGATAGATAGATAGATAGATAGATAGATAGATAGATAGATAGATAGATGGATGGATGGATGGATAGATAGATAGATAGATAGATAGTTAGAGGGATAGATAGATAGATAGATAGATAGATAGATAGAGGGATAGATAGATAGATAGATAGATAGATAGATAGATAGATAGATAGATAGATAGATAGATAGATGGATATGTGGCGCCTCTGAGGCTTCAGTCAACACAGGTTACTGCACCTCACTTAAGGTGCAGTACTCATCCTGGATCCAGAGGAGGTCGGTACCAGTTCCACAACACAAACTCATATACACAACCAGGTTGCCCTCCCCATTAGGGACCAGGCTAGGGTCAGGTCTTAAGGGAGTCACCAAACATGGGGGGCAGCCACCCACTAGTGACAGGGAACCGGGGGAGGAGCAGCCACCAGGGGGAGTTAGGAGCTTACATAACAGTTAGAGTGTTCTCCAGTAGGAGAAAACAGGAGTGGGACCGGTGCGGTTCAGGGTGCAGAGCCTTAGGGTGGAACAGACTTCACCTTGTATCACCAGAATCTGCAGGACAGGGGGATTGCATGTCCCTCTGGCCACCACGAGATCCCGGAGCACAGTTCCACATCGTTGACCCTGGCTGCTAAATTAAGGATGGACTGCAGAGGAGAAAGTCTAGTTAAGGGGAGGCCAAAAAATAGAGAGTTACAGTAGTCAAGGCGGGAATGGATCAGGGCCACAGTGAGAGTTTTTGTAGTTTCCATGATGAGAAAGGCGTGGATTGTAGAGATGTTTTTGAGGTGCAAGCAACGGGAGTGGGCAAGAGATTGTATGTAGAAGGTGAAGGAGAGATTGATGTCAAGCTCTTTTAATGCATACTATTATTTTATTGGCCTTAGCAACAGCTGCCTGGTATTGGTCACTAAAATTTTATTTGATGCCCAGAGCAGTTTTTACCCAGTATGTTCCTTTTTAGTGTATAATTCTATATTTTGTGTCCTCGACCCAAAAGCCTCCCGCTTCCCTAATTTGCAATGCACTTCAGATGTGACACATAATTTAAAGTAACATACAATTCAAGTAAACACTGATTGGCACTTGGCACTATTATACCTATTAAAGTGGCAGATTAGTGTTTACTTCATTGTCTATGTATGCATTTGAACCAATTAAGGAGTATTTCATTACAAGCCAGAGACTACCCTATTTTCTTGCTAACCACATCTCAGGCTCCAGGGGCTCATTTGTAAAGGTCATGTCCTTGATTGTGGATCTACCTGACGACCGGTTTAACTACTGCAGCACATGACGAACCAGTTGCACTTTCAGTGACTTTCATACTATTTAATTGCTTCCCTATATATTTGTACAACTGCACCATGTACAGTATATCACAAAAGTAAGTACACCCCTCACATTTTTGTAAATATTTTATTGTATTTTTCATGCGACCAGACTGAAGATCTGACACTTTGATACAATGTAAAGTAGTCAGCGTTTAGCTTGTATAACAGTGAAAATTTGATGTCCTCTAAATAACTCAATACATAGTCATTAATGTCTAAACAGCTGGCAACAAAAGTGAGTACACCCTTAAGTGCAATTGGCCAGATTGTGCCCAATTAGACATTTTCCCTCCCTGGTCATGTGACTCATTAGTGTTACAATGTCTTAGGTGTGAATGGGGAGCAGGTGTGTTACAGTTGGTGTTATCGCTCACATACTCTCTCATACTGGTCAGTGGAATCTGAAAATCTCAAAAAAATAATTGTTGCTCTTCATAACGATGGCCTAGGCCTAGGCTATAAGATTGCCAACAGACTGAAACTGAGCTTTAGTACACTGGCTAAAACCATGTGATTTGACAAATCACAGGTGTCATTAACCCTTTATAGTACTCTGATTGCAACAGCACCGGGGCAATCGGTAAGCACTTGGATTGGTGCATCTAATGGATGCACCAGTTCTTGGGCGACTGCAAGCTGTTATTTTTAGGCTGGAGAGGGCCCAATAACTATGCCCCTTCCCAGCCTGAGAATACTAGCCCCCAGCTGTCTGCTCTATATGCTTTGGGTATCAAAATTGGAGGGATCACATACTGTTTTTTTAACCCCTTCATTCCTGAGGGATTTTCCGTTTTTTGCTCCCCTTCTTCCTAGAGCCGTAACTTTTTTTATTTTTCCATGAATCTTGCCATATGGGGGCTTGTTTTTTGTGGAACAAGATGTACATTTAAAAGATGCCATGAGTTTTACCATATAGTGTACTGGAAAGCGGCAAAAAATTAAAGTGCGGAAAAACTGTAAATAATCGTGATTGCACGATTGTTTTGGAGGTATTTTATTCACCTTGTTCAATATATGGTAAAATTGATGTGTTAGTGTGGTGCCTCGGGTCCGTATGAGCTTGTAGATAACAAACATGTATAGGTTTATTTTTATCTAAGGGATTTAAAAAATGTAGAAGTTTGTCCAAAAAAGTGGCGCACTTTTTGTGCCATTTTCCGTGACCCGTAGTATTCTCATTATTGGGGATCTGGAGCTCAATGATGGCTTATTTTTTGCATCCTGAGCTGACGTTTTAAATGCTACCATTTTTGTGCAGATGCTACATTTCGATCGTCTGTTATTGCATTTTGTGCAAGATTTACAACAACCAAAAAACATTATTTTGTCGTTTGGAATTTTTTTGCCACTACAACATTTACAGATCAGATTAATTGACTTTATATTTTGATGGATCGGGCGTTTCTGAACTCGGCGATGCCAAATGTGTGTATGTTTTTAAAATTTTTACCCTTTAATTTTCAATGAGGTGAATGGGGCATTATTTGAACTTTTAGGGTTTCTTTAATTTTTAAAACTTTTTTTTTTCTAGTATAGGGACTATAAGGATCAGCAATCTGATCGCTAAATCATTTTTGTTGATCAGAGCTGCACAGCTCTGAACAGCAGAAATGCAGCATTCCTTCCAGTTGTAACAGGAACTACGTCATGACACGTTGCTACTATGGCAACCATTGGCTGCCTGTGATCGCATCACAGGGCCTCTGGTGGCAGCGAGGAAGGCGATTTCACCGCCGTGGCTGTTTACATCGTGTTGTCACATTTTGACAGCACAATCTAAGGGGTTAACAGGTGTGGGTGGATTGCGGATCCACCCGCGCATGATAGCTGCACGTCTGCTGTTCAAATGAGCAGACATGTGCAGGGATGGCCACTGGCTCATCGCAGCAGCTGTTGGTGATTACCCATTCATGATTTAGGACTGTTTTTTTGGGGGGGCTTTTTGTTTTGTTTTTTATGTCCAGGCTGACCTGCCAAACAGGAACATCTGTAGGTTCTCCCATCTCTACTCAATAAGAAAAACCTTGTCATTCTCTTTGGGCCTCATTCACACATCTATGTTGCAGGTCTTCATTGTATCTGTTTTTTTTCAGGAATATAGCATGTACCCATTATAATCTATGGTGCTAGTCCCATGTCCGTGTTTTTATACGGACCGTGTGTCCATACAGACACACAGAGACATATCAGTGTACTCTTTTTATCAACATGGATGACAAGGGCCAATACTAGTCTATGGGTCCATGAAAAACACGTACAGCACAATGATGGCAGCCATGTGCCATCAGTGTGCTGCCTGTGTTTAGCTTTGTAAAGTTTAGAAGAATCTCTGTAATTTATTATCCATCTGTGAAAAACACAGAATAAACTAATGGTAATAATAAAGGACACATAGTCCATTCACTGGTGCAAAACACTGATGACTAGAGTTGAGCGCGGTTCGCGGTTCGCCAGTTCGCGGTTCGAGTGATTTTGGGGGGTGTTCTAGTTAGAACTCGAACTCGAGCTTTTTGCTAAAAGCTCGTCGAGAACGGTTCTATCAGCAAAAGCGTGGCTTTTTACAGCTACAGTGTGCAGGGAGCCATCGCTGGCAGCCTGCAGTAAGCTGATAACCAAGATAAACATCGGGTATCCAAGCAAAGTGCTTTGGTTAGTAACCCGATATTTATCCTAGTTACGTGTGCAGAAAGCCGACACTTCCCCGCTCAGCTCGCTCCGCCCCCCTCCTGCAAGCGGCATGTACACACACTCACACTCACCTGTCCCCAGCCATGCAGTCCACGACACTGACGTCCTCAGCGCCACATGGCCCCGCTAGGCTCCACCCACTTCGCTCTCCGCCGCCCGCACACATGGCCCCGCTAGGCTCCGCCACCTGGCACTCTGCACACATGGCCCTGCTAGGCTCCGCCCACCTGGCACTCTGCACACATTACCCCGCTAGGCTCCGCCCACCTGGCACTCTGCACACATGACCCCGCTAGGCCCCGCCCACCTGGCACTCTGCACACATGGCCCCGCTAGGCTCCGCCCACCTGGCACTCTGCACACATTACCCCACTAGGCTCCGCCCACCTGGCCCTCTGCACACATGGCCCCGCTAGGCTCTGCCCACCTGGCACTCTGCACACATGGCCCCGCTAGGCTCCGCCCACCTGGCGCTCTGCACACATGGCCCCGCTAGGCTCCTCCCACCTGGCACTCTGCACACATGGCCCCGCTAGGCTCCTCCCACCTGGCACTCTGCACACATTACCCCGCTAGGCTCTGCCCACCTGGCACTCTGCGCACACATGGCCCCGCTAGGCTCCGCCCACCTGGCACTCTACACACAAGGCCCCGCTAGGCTCCGCCCACCTTTCACTCTGCACACAAGGCCCCGCTAGGCTCCGCCCACCTGGCACTCTGCACACATGGCCCCACTAGGCTCCGCCCACCTGGCACTCTGCACATATGGCCACGCTAGGCTCCGCCCACCTGGCACTCTGCACACATGGCCCCGCTAGGCTCCTCCCACCTGGCACTCTGCACACATGGCCCCGCTAGGCTCCTCCCACCTGGCACTCTGCACACATTACCCTGCTAGGCTCTGCCCACCTGGCACTCTGCGCACACATGGCCCCGCTAGGCTCCGCCCACCTGGCACTCTGCACACATGGCCCCACTAGGCTCCGCCCACCTGGCACTCTGCACACATGGCCACGCTAGGCTCCGCCCACCTGGCACTCTGCACACATGGCCACGCTAGGCTCCACCCACCTGGCACTCTGCACACATGGCCCCGCTAGGCTTCTCCCACCTGGCACTCTGCACACATTACCCCGCTAGCTCCGCCCACCTCGCACTCCGCACACATTACCCCCTCGGCTTACCTGCAGTAATAAAGTCCCGCCCTCTCGACCTCAGCGCTGACACTGTCTAACATGGCCACTGCTTCACATCTGTCACTGCGGCCCGAGACTGTCATTAGCGGTGACGTCACAGGCTCTCGTGATACTTGGCTGTGAAGGTCATTGAACTCAGTGACAGGTCTGCTGTCAGCAGTCCAGGAGATCGTCACCGCAGGTAATGTACCTCGCTCCTGACAGCAGCACTTGTCATGCCCTGCAGTGACCTGGGCTGACCTATTGATGTTAGCTCTGGTCACTGCATTGCTCTCCCAGCCAATGGGGAACATTCTGTTCTTCATTGGCTGGGACAGTGACTATGGTATGGATCGTCATGGGAACCCCTTGGATTACAGCAGACCTGGATTTGTTTTTCTTTCTAATAAATTGGTGAAAGAGGGAATGTATTGGGGAGTGTTGTTTCTAATAAAAATGTGTTTGTCGTCTATTTTTTTTATTACTGACTGGGTTGGTGATGTCGGGTATCTGATAGACGCCTGACCTCACCAACCCCAGGGCTTGATGCCAGGTGACATTACACATCTGGTATTAACCCCATATGTTATCCCGTTTGCCACCGCACCAGGGCACGGGATGACCTGGGGCAAAGCACCAGGATTGGCGCATCTAATGGATGCGCCACTTCTGGCGCGGCTGCGGCCTGCTATTTTTAGGCTGGGGAGAGTCCAATAACCATGGACCTCCCTAGTCTGAGAATATCAGACCCCAGCTGTCCACTTTAGCTTGACTGGTAATCCAATTTTGGGGGGACCCCAACGTGTTTTTTTTTTTACTATTTATTTAATTTAAAATAACAGTGTGGGGTGCCCTCAGTTTTAGATTACCAGCCAAGGTGAAGCTGCCAGCTGTGGTCTGCAGGCTGCAGCTGTCTGCTTTACCCTAGCTGGCTACAAAAATAGGGGGAACCCCACGTCATTTTTTTTTTAAATTTATTTATTTTTTTGGCTAAATACAAGGCTAAGCACCCCTTAGTGCCACATGAAAGGCACCAAAGGGTGCAAAATTACAAAATGCAGGAGAGTGGGACATTATGTGTCTTTCTGCCATTATAATGACAGAAAAGACTGATATGAAGTGTACAAATTTATGTATTTTCCCTCCTTCAGTTTTTTGTCAGTACGCCAAAAAAACGGAAGGCGCACGGATGACAAACGGATAACATACGGACCGTATACGTGTCACGATCCCGATGCCTCGGCACCGCTCCTTACCCACTGATCCGGTCTCACCTGCACAGCACCGCTCCTTACCCACTGATCCGGTCCACGTGTCCACCGGTCACGGCTGCCGCTCCCGCTCGTGCTTTCCTGTGTCCTGTCCTCAGTCTTATGTGTCTGACTCATGCTTCTGTATAGGGTCGGGCCGCGCCCACTCACCTGGTCTTATGGGCCCAGCACTGCTGCAGCAGGATATAACATGAGGCTGTGCTGGGTATATAAGACTGGCCTTGCCATGTGTTCGGGGCCTGATTAACGTGTTTTGTAAGCCTTGTCTTGAAAGCTAGGTGCTCAGGTTCCCCTTGTGCCGTGTCCTGTGATCAATACTATTGCCTGACATTCCTACCCGGCACCTGTGCCAGATTCCTGCACTGTCTCCAGGAACTCTGAAGCCCCAGTGACTGTTCTACCCGTCCCCTGTGAGACGCAGTCCCTGCCACGCTAGTGCTCCGGCTACCGTGCACCCAGGCCTCCGGTGGGGTGCACGGCCCAGTGGATCCACCACCCGGACCTAACAATACGGAACGGAAACGGATGCCGCACGGATACGCCCGTGAAAAAAAAGACCGTTTTTTTGCGTACCGCAAAAACGGATCGGTCGTGTGAATGTAGCCTTATTCTAATCTGCCGTTTATAAACAGCAGGCAGAAATAAGTCAATAGCGCCCTCCAGCGTCAGAAAATCTCTGGGGTTTTAGGGGTAGCTGAGACCCTGGAGATCATGATTCAGGACGGTTTTTCCAGTCCCCGCTCACGTGATCACCAGTATACACCGTATACAAGTGATCATGTTACAGTAAATGACAGCGCCGGTAAAAAGTTATTTATCTCCCATCTGGCATGAACAAACATGATAAATCTCCTCCCCGGTCCCCTCCGGTCCCCCCAAAGTGCCCCCCCAACCCCCTCCCGAAAATCCAAGATGGGCACGCGCACAGCAGCGCGCTGGCCGCATTCACCCTACTCCTCTGGTTTCTGTCGCATGTGCCATGACACATGCGACAGAAAACTCCTCCCCAGGCCCTGCCAGGTCACCCCCTATAAACCCACCGGTGTTCCCCGGTGTCCCACGGTACCTGTGCAGCGTTGATCCCCCGCGGCCCCCTCCTTCACAATAGACACTGCCGCATGCACAGAGCGGTTGTCAGCTCAGCTTCCTGTGTTCAGACACAGTGAGTGGTGGTAACCATGCATCTGTAAGCTACTGCAATGCCCTGCTCATGAGGTAAGGAACATAGTTGATCAGGAGAGCTATACTACATTTACAAATGGAGGGATTTGCTATTTCTGTTGCCCTGCTGAACGACTACCAAACATGAGAGTCCGTTATACGCCACAAGAAAACATGTCTAAATAGCGAGCTCTGTTTAGTATTCATTCAGCTGGATAACTGGACTTAAAGGGATATTCCATCGCCATGATCCTATCCCCAATATATAGTAGGTGGAATAGCAATAATATCAGCAAATACCAATATTTGGAAATGTAGAATAGTTCTCCTGATTAGGCATGCCCTTACCTCATGAGCAGGACATTGCAGCTTTGGTAGCAACAGTTACGACATGGACTCTGCTGCTGTGGACCCGGGGAGAGTGGGTGCAGATTCATTGCACCCACACTCCTCACATGGAGGGTCTGCACTCCTAGAAAATGGGGGATACGTTCCCTGAGCGTGTCCCCCCATATTCTAGACGGTCCAGAGTCATCGTGGGACCCCCTTATTTTTTTTCCGTACGATAAATTGGTGAAAGAGGGAATGTTTTGGGGAGTGTTTTTTCAAATACATTTTTTTTCGTCTATTTTGTTAGTGCTGACAGTTTGTGATGTCGGGTATCTGATAGATGCCATGACATCACAAACTCCTGGGCTTGATGTCAGGTGACTTTACAGCTAGTATCAACCCCATTTATTACCCCGTTTGCCACCGCACCATGAATGAGCTGGGGTGAAGCGCCAGGATTGGCGCATCTAGTGGATGCGCCACTTCTAGGGCGCCTGCAGCCTGCTATTTTAAGGATGTGAAGGACCAATAACTATGGACCTTCCCACCCTGAGAATACCAGACCACAGCTGTCCGCTTTACCTTGGCTGGTGATCCAATTTGGGGGGACCCTACTTTTTTTTTGTAATTATTAATATTTATAAAATAATTATAAAAAAGAGCCTAGGGTGACCTCCACATTGGATCCCCAACCACGGTAAAGCTGCCAGCTGTGGTTTTCAGGCTACAGCTGTCTGCTTTACCCTAGCTGGCTATCAAAAATGGGGGGACCCATCGTCATTTTTTTTAAACTATTTTTTTAAATAAAAAAAATTAATGGGCTTCCCTGTATTTTGATTGCTAGCCAAGGTAACGCCAGGCAGATGGGGGTGGCATCCCGTAGCTGTCTGCTTTATCTGCTCTAAGAATCAAAAATACCGCGGAGCGCTACGTCATTTTTTTTAAAGAATCATTTTTACAGCACTGTGATGTCCAGCAATCAAAATACAGGGAAGCCCTTTTTGTTTTTAGTTATTTAAATAAATAATTAAAAAATATATATATATATATATATGGGCTCCCGCTGCATTTTTTGTATTGCTAACTAAGGGTAATCCAAGCAGCTACTGGCTGCTAACCCCCACTGCTTGGTGTTACCTTCAATCGTACCCGGCTGGGAACTACAAATATAGGGAAGCCCTTTTTATAATTATTTCATGAATTTCATGAAATAATTAAAAAAAAAAAAATGATGTAGGCTTCGCCCCATTTTTGTATCTAGCCGGGTACAACTAGGCAGCTGGGGATTGGATCCGCAGCACAGGTTAGCCCGAGCTTTCTGGGCCCCTCTGCTGCGAATTGCAGTTTTCAGCCGCCCCAGAAAATGGCGCTCTCATAGAAGCGCCATCATCTGGCGCTGTATCCAACTCTTTCAGCTGCCCTGATGCCGGTGGCACGCTGGGTAATAATGATTTCAGTTGATAATATACAGCTATCCCTAACCCCATTATTACTCAGCGAACCACCCTTCACCAGGTCAGCTGGAAGAGTTAGATACAGCGCCAGAAGATGGTGGAAATATAGGGAAGCCCTTTTTTTAATTATTTCACTTATTTCATGAAATAATTAAAAAACAAATGACGTGGGCTTCGCCCCATTTTTGTGTCCAGCCGGGTACAACTAGGCAGCTGGGGATTGGAATCCGCAGCACAGGTTAGCCCGAGGTTTCTGGGCGCCTCTGCTGTGAATTGCAATCCGCAGCCGCCCCAGAAAATGGCGCATTCATAGAAGTGCCATCATCTGGCGCTGTATCCAACTCTTCCAACAGCCCTGGTGACGGTGGCTTTGCTGGGTAATAATGAGTTAATACTGACTTTGTTTTACTAGCTAGTATTAAGTCAGAGATTCTTAATGCCAGGCAAGTTTGACCCGGCCAATAAAAATCTCCAATAAGAGTTTAAAAAAAAAAAAAAACACACAGAGAAAAAATACTTTAATAGAAATAAATACACAGACACATTAGAGACTCCATGTTTATTACTCACTGTCAGCCCTCCACGATCCATGGTCTTCTGTCTTTCTCCTTCAACACATGCAGCTCTACTACATCAGCAGCACTGCATGGGGGAAGACGCTGCTTCCCGTGAAGCCTTCACTCCGTGAGTGAACAGTGCTGCTGGCTGTTAGTGGTAACATTACCGCTGACAGACGCGTTACCATAGCAATGGTGCTCCGATCATGTGATTCCCGGAGCCGCGGTTAGCTATGGCAACGGTGATCTCCGTTATGGACCGGCTGTGTCAGCCGGTCCCTAACGGAACTGGGAAGCAGAACGGGCAGTCGACCGTGTGCTAGAGCATATCGCCGGTACACGGCGATACACAAACGATCACCGCATACTGGAGAGATGCAGTGACAGGACCTAGGACAGGACATGACGTCTAGCCATGTGACCAGTCTGTAGCCAATGAGATAACAGACACGTGACTGGTCACATGGCTATTTTGACGACGTCACGGAAGGTCCTGTCAGTGCTGGTTATCGGGAGGACGCAGCGATCATCGGAAAGAATAGCGACAGGAGCCAGAGTGCAGGATGCATCGCGGGCACCGGTAAGTGTTATGGCAATGTTTATTAACTGTATGTGTACATTTATAATGTGTTTTTATGTGTTTGTGATTGCCTCCCATTGATTCTTATGGGTTTGAGTGGTTCGCTGAACCGGTTCGGCGAACAGAACTAGAACCAGACCTCGGTTCGGCAAACCGAGCTCGAGCCGAACCGCGACCGGTTCGCTCATCTCTACTGATGAAACCGGTAGCATTTTTTCATGTACGTGTTAATTACGGACGTGTGAATGATGACTGACATGGAGCCTTGGCTTCCTGTACTAGATGGACATACAGGTGTGTCACGTTTATTACAGTAGACATATACAGGAGGTTTTTAACCCAGAGAGAGGTTCCAGCGTAGAGTAGGTACCCAGTTACGAGATATGCCGTGACATGGCAACTGGGCAGATATACAAATCTCATTTTTCTTAGATTTTCCTTAGCAGTAATGCAGGTCCATGTTCACACATTCATGGTTTCCATAGTTTAGCATTTCAATGTGCCAACTGTCTTTTTTGACGTTTATTACAGTAACCTGGAACAGACAACAATCACAAAAAAGAAAATCTCGCAATTTATCTCATAATATACAGTCCTGTGGAAAGAAAATACTGCAGAGTAAGAATGTTTTCACAAATAGAAGTGTTAATAGTTTATTTTTATCACTTAACAAAATTCAACTGAATAAATAAAAGAGAAATCTAAATCAAAACAAAGGTACATAAGTGAATAATAATAATTATTATTATCATTATTATTATCATTATTTCTCTTTCATTCAGTCACTTTAGATTTTATTAAGTGATAAAAATAAATTTTTAAAAGCATTCTGCAACATTTTTTCCAATCCGGCCTTAACTTTAGCACAGTACTGCATGTCTATATCAATTTGATGACTAATGTGACTTTCATATTTGTGATCAGATTTGGAGGATATGTGGCAGCTGGAATAGTAATGTAGCAGATGTCAGAGATGTATATCCATGTCATATTCCATATCCCGCTAAATTTCTATTCCAGCAGCAGAACATTGGGCTGTAAACGCTCATGTTCTGAAGAGGTTAAAGGAATAATTGATTTTGTCTCTTTATCTACGGAATGAAACGAGATTGACTGACATTTCTTTTTCCAGGGCTCCATAAATGGATGAGAAATGTCAGCTGTTTCTCTGTGTAGTGGTTATCCATTCCTCCCCCAGCTGACATCAGCTGCCAGAGAGTGGAGGGCACAGACACTGACTGGAGATAAGGTTCTCCCTTAGATGTGCTGAGATACTGGATGTGCACACATTTGGTCCTGTGTTGAGAAGATGAGTAGCACCATAGGATACTGGCATCAAACTTGAGGTGGTAGAATTTTCTCCTGTAATTTAGACTGAAAGTTGTCAATCAGGCACTCGTTCGTCATTCATCCGAAATCTACTTCTCCCAATCCCACATACAGTGAAGGAAATAATTGATCTCTTGCTGATATTGTATGTTTGCCCACTGACAAAGACATCAACAGTCTATTATTTTAAGGGTAGGTTAATTTTTAAACAATGAGAAATAAAATATCCAAAATAAAATCCAGAAAATCACATTGTATAAATTCTATAAATTTATTTGCATTTTGCAGAGAGAAGTAAGTATTTGATCCCCTACCAACCATTAAGAGTTCTGACTCCTACAGACTCTTAGACACTCCTAATCAATCAACTCATTACCTGCATTAAAGACAGCTGTCTTAAATTGTCACCTCTATAAAAGACTCCTGTCCACAGACTCAGTTAATCAGTCAGACTCTAACCTCTGCAACATGGGCAAGACCAAAGCGCTATCTAAGAATGTCAGGGACAAGATCATAGACCTGGACAAGGGTGGACTGGGCTACAAAACCGTAGGTAAGACGCTGGATGAGAAAGAGACAACTGTTGGTGCAATAGTAAGAAAATGGAAGAAATACACAATGAGTGTCAATTGACATTGATCTGGGGCATCATGCAAAATCTCACCTTGTGGGGTATCCAAGGTGAGAGATCAACCTAAAACTACACGGGGGGAACTTATTAACAATCTCAAGGCAGCTGGGCCACTGTCACCAAGAAAACCATTGGTAAAACATTACACCGTAATGGATTAAAATTCTGCAGTGCCCGCAAAGCCCCACTGCTCAAGAAGGCACATGTGCAGGCCCATCTGAAGTTTGCCAATGAACACCTGTATGATTCTGAGAGTGATTGGGAGAAGGTGCTGTGGTCAGATGAGACAAAAATTGAGCTCTTTGGCCTTAACTTAACTTGCCATTTTTGGAGGAAAAGAAATGCTGCCTATGACCAAAAGAACACCATCCCCACTGTCAAGCATGGAGGTGGAAACATTATGTTATGGGGTGTTTCTCTGCTAAGGGCAAAGAACTACTTCACCGCATCAATGGGACAATGGATGGAGCTATGTACCGTAAAATCCTGGGTGACAACCTCCTTCTCTCTGCCAAGACATTGAAAATGGGTCATGGCTGGGTCTTCTAGCATGACAATAACGCAAAACATACAGCCAAGGCAACAAAGGAGTGGGTCAAAAAGAAGCAAATTAAGATCATGGAGTGGTCTAGCCAGTCTGCATACCATAATGCCATAGAAATCTTATGTAGGGAGCTGAAGCTCCGATTTGCCAAGCGACAGCCTCAAAATCTTAATGATTTAGAGATGATCTGTAAAGAGGAGTGGACCAAAATTTCTCCTGACATATGCGCAAACTTCATCATCAACTGCAAAATCGTCTAACTGCTCTGCTTGCCAACAAGGGTTTTGCCACCAAGAATTAAGTCTTGTTTGTCAGAGGGATCAAATATTTTTTTTCACTGCAAACTGCAAATAAATTTATATAATTCGTACAATGTGATTTTCTGGATTTTATTTTGGATTTTCTATCTCTCACTGTTAAAATTAACCTACCCTTACAAATATAGACTGTTCACGTCTTTGTCAGTGGGCAAACTTACAAAACCAGCAATGATCATATAATTATTTCCTTCACTGTACACAGTTGTGACAGCTGAGTATACATATGTACAGAATGAGGGGAAGGGTGTAGGCCTTTGCCAGTCTTTAGGTCAGATGATATAATCCAACATACTGATTCTTTATCCTCCAGCACCATCTCATGGGAACCCCCTCAGACACATCAGGCGGCCACTTGGCAGGTTCAATCACCATTAATCTAACATGTTTGGCCAACTTAACTTCAGGGTGAAAATAAAATGAAAAGTTCTAGGAAAGGCCAGAAGGAAGATATTATGGTGAAAAAAAGCACCTTACATGTTCAAAGTGTCACCTAAAGAGTTATTCATATCTTTTGAATTCATCACCTATCCTTAGCATACATGATAACTTACTGATCAATGGAAATCAGACAACTTGACCCCCAATGCTCCTAAGGATGGGGTTCTGAAATGCTCCTTGTGAATGACCTGGTGGTAAAGATGAACAGATCCGACACAATTTGAATTCACCTTTTCGTATGGATTTTCTTGGTAAATTTGATTTGTAGAGAAATTATTCTCCAGAAATGAATGCCTCTTATTGCTCTGGGGTCTCTCGAGACCCTAGAGTATAATAAATGTAAGGTGCAAAATGTACAAATAAATGCTGATAATCACCTCCCTTCTTACCTTTCCGGCCGCTCTCTCTGCTCACTGCCCACATGTTTGTCCTTGTCGCCTCCATCACGTTACAGCTGCCAAGAGTTTTCACTTCAAGGTGGGATTTACATCTATAAGGAGCCCCCCTCCCCACCCCGGAGCATGCACACATGCGCAGTGAATTTTGGAACATGTTTTCATTTACAATTCCCTGTTTTGGCCTGAGATCTTACGCAAAATAGAACCAAAGGACTGAGTAGCAGGCAAGAATCGGCAGCGATGACCAGAGAAGTGAACTGTGAGTTGAATATGTTTTTTTTTCTTTTCTTTTCAACCTTTTGAAAGCCCTCTACTGTTCAGCAACAGCCCCCATTTGACTGAATATCCATAGAACAAATGGCTAAAAATCCAGAGTCTCCAGGATGTGTTGACTGCAGATGAGTGAACCTTAGGAGGTTCGGTTCGGAGGGTACATTTGAACCTTAGATAAAGTTCAGGTTGTGACCCTGACTTGATCTGAACCTCTATGGAAGTCAGTAATTGGGAAGTTTGTGCCTCCGCCCACATGTAGCCAGCCATAAGCAGAACACTTCCCGGGGGTAGGGTGGGTAGAGTTTTTAATTCAATTTATTTTTGTGTGTGTGTGTGCACACTGCATCTGATCATGCTGATTTTATCCCCAGTGCGAGCTGTTTAAACACTGCACACCGCTCGCACAGAGCTGATTACCACTCATACCCAAGCACAGCGCTGCTCGCTTCAGTGGTTTGTACTCATAACTCACTCGAACTCGAACTTAGCTTTTTTGGAAGTCGGCTTCCAAACCCAAACCTTGAACCTCAGGTTCACTCATCTTTCATCAACACTTTTTTCTACATTTGTAATTACAAAGTATTTGTATTGTAATGGGTCCCGATCATGCAAGATTCGCTGTAGTAGTGTACTCTAACTCCAGTCCTCAAGGATCACGAATACTGCATGATTTCAAGATTTACTTAGTATTTCAAAGGTTCTGGAATGATCAACTGTGAAGGTGATTAACCCCTTAACGACTGCGAGCAGTAACATTACGTCCTAGTGGTCATAGTGATACTGCCCGTGATCTGCTGCCGGCAGCTTGCAGCGATCAGTGCACATCTCAGCTGATTTTTACAGCTGAGATTTGTGCCTGCCAGGCACAAGCAGAATTTTTATCTGCTCGTGCCGTTTAACCCCCTAAATGGCGCTGTCAATATCTGACAACGCCATTACAAATGGCATTGGCGATAAACATTTACTCACCAGCCTATACCAGAAGTCACATGACGTGAACACATGACTTCCGGTGGTTGTCATAGTAGCACAGGGTCATGTGATGACTCCTGTAGTTCACATGATTCACTTTCAGTTTCACCCAGCCCAGAGCTGAGTGAGACATGAAATGAGCATATCTGCTATTCGTAGCTGTGTACAGAGCCGTCATCAGGGCATTACTACTGTAAATGGTGTACCGGGCCCGGTGAAGAAAGGGGGGCGAGGCCAGGGGTAAATACTTGTCTTTATTAAGCCCCAGGCAGAACGGGCCCCTTCTCTTCACCAGGCCCCAGTCACAGAAGCAGCAGAAGGGCCCTGCAGTGAGCCTCCTGCCTCTCTGTTGTGAGCCTCCTGCCTCTCTGCTGTGAGCCTCCTGCCTCTCTGCTGTGAGCCTCCTGCCTCTCTGCTGTGAGCCTCCTGCCTCCCGCTGCTGTGTGCATACCTCCTAGTGCTGTGTGCCACACTCCCTCCAGTTCTGTCTGTGTTCCCTTAGTCCTGTTCATGTCCTCCAGTCCTGTTTGTGCCCCTCTAGTGTTGTCTGTGCCACCGCCAGTGCTGTCCATGGCCAGCAGTATATATATATGCCCCCAGGCCCTCCCGTGATGTATGTGCCTTCAGAGTCTCCTACATCATGAATATGATTTACCAATCTGTTGACTGCGCTCCAGACCGAGACAAACCTGGAAAAGCAGTTGTGAGAAGCCACATGATCATTATCACCGAACATCACAGCTGCACCAAAAGAGAAGCAGCTCCAGCTACCACAGTAAGGGTTAATTAATTCATTGACCAAATATATTAGGGTAATTTTCAAGCTGATAATTTTTTGCGGCCCCCAAAGGTTGGTAGAATTTTCCAAATGACCCTCGGCAGAAAAAAGCTTCCCCACCACTGAGCTAGATGCACGGGAGGGTGCTGAAATGCATCACGGCTCACTGCTTAGAGAAGACGCCGTGGAATGTGGTAGCCAGGGAGGGTGAGTAAAATGTTTTTGGTTTTTTTTGCAGCAGACAAATATGCCAGGAGGCCACCAGGAAAGGACATATACAGTCATATGAAAAAGTTTGGGCACCCCTATTAATGTTAACCTTTTTTCTTTATAACAATTTGGGTTTTTGCAACAGCTATTTCAGTTTCATATATCTAATAACTGATGGACTGAGTAATATTTCTGGATTGAAATGAGGTTTATTGTACTAACAGAAAATGTGCAATCCGCATTTAAACAAAATTTGAAAGGTGCAAAAGTATGGGCACCCTTATCAATTTCTTGATTTGAACACTCTTAACTACTTTTTACTGACTTACTAAAGCACTAAATTGGTTTTGTAACCTCATTGAGCTTTGGCCTTCATAGGCAGGTGTATCCAATCATGAGAAAAGGTATTTAAGGTGGCCACTTGCAAGTTGTTCTCCTATTTGAATCTCCTATGAAGAGTGGCATCATGGGCTCCTCAAAACAACTCTCAAATGATCTGAAAACAAAGATTATTCAACATAGTTGTTCAGGGGAAGGATACAAAAAGTTGTATCAGAGATTTAAACTGTCAGTTTCCACAGTGAGGAACATAGTAAGAAAATGGAAGAACACAGGTACAGTTCTTGTTAAGCCCAGAAGTGGCAGGCCAAAAAAAATATCAGAAAGGCAGAGAAGAAAAATGGTGAGAACAGTCAAGGACAATCCACAGACCACCTCCAAAGACCTGCAGCTTCATCTTGCTGCAGATAGTGTCAATGTGCATCGGTCAACAATACAGCGCACGTTGCACAAGGAGAAGCTGTATGGGAGAGTGATGCGAAAGAAGCCATTTCTGCAAGCACGCCACAAACAGAGTCACCTGAGGTATCCAAAAGCACATTTGAACAAGCCAGTTACATTTTGGAAGAAGGTCCTGTGGACTGATGAAACAAAGATTGAGTTGTTTGGTCATACAAAAAGGCGTTATGCATGGAGGTAAAAAAACACGGCATTCCAAGAAAAGCACTTGCTACCCACAGTAAAATTTGGTGGAGGTTCCATCATGCTTAAGAGCTGTGTGGCCAATGCCGGCACTGGGAATCTTGTTAAAAGTTGAGGGTCGCATGGATTCAACTCAGTATCAGCAGATTCTTGACAATAATGTGCAAGAATCAGTGACGAAGTTGAAGTTACGCAGGGGATGGATATTTCAGCAAGACAATGATCCAAAACACCGCTCCAAATCTACTCAGGCATTCATGCAGAGGAACAATTACAATGTTCTGGAATGGCCATCCCAGTCCCCAGACCTGAATATCATTGAACATCTGTGGGATGATTTGAAGCGGCTGTCCATGCTCGACGACCATCAAACTTAACTGAACTGGAATTGTTTTGTAAACAGGAATGGTCAAATATACCTTTATCCAGGATCCAGGAACTCATTAAAAGCTACAGGAAGCGACTAGAGGCTGTTAATTTTGCAAAATGAGGAACTACAAAATATTAATGTCACTTTTATGTTGAGGTGCCCATACTTTTGCACCGGTTAAATTTTGTTTAAATGCGGATTCCACATTTTCTGTTAGTACAATAAACCTCATTTCAATCCAGAAATATTACTCAGTCCATCAGTTATTAGATATATGAAACTGAAATAGCTGCTGCAAAAACCCAAATTGTTATAAAGAAAAAAGGTTAACATTAATAGGGGTGCCCAAACTTTTTCATATGACTGTATACCGGGAGAAGGACATATTCACCAGGTGGGGCAGAGACCAGGCTGGGAACATATATACCCGCATGTGCCCAGGAGGGGGATAAATAATAATAATAATAATTGCAATATATATATATATATATATATATATATATATATATATATGTATATATATATATATATATACATATATATATATATATATATATATATATATATATATATATATAGATAGATAGATAGATAGATAGATAGATAGATAGATAGATAGATATACAAACCAGGAGGCCCCCAGGATGTGACATCTACACCAGGAGGAAGACATATACACCATGAGTGGCCCAGGAGGGGGTCATATATACCAGGAGGACATATATACCAGGAAAGGGACAAATAAACAAGGATGGGGACATATACCCTGTTTCCCCAAAAATAAGACACTATCTTTTTTTTTGCCCCGAAAAAAACACTAGGTCTTATTTTCAGGGAGTGTCTTATTCTCAAGGAGAAATTCTGAGGAGGGAAAAGGCGCAAGAAATAGGGTCTTACCCGGTATATGGGTTTAAGGCGAAAAAGAGAAATGAATACACTCACCTGATCAGGTTGTGCCAGTCACAACCCCTGTGCAGACATATGTGAGTGCTGGAGTGGTTAAGCAGCGGCCCCGTTGGAGAGAGCTATAAATGTTCAGAGTAAAAAAGACGGGTTTTTTTACCGCGCTATAAACCACAAAGGGTGTTATAAAAATAAAAAATCTTTTATTGAAACATTCCTACGCGTTTCAGAGGCATGCACGCCTCCTTCTTCAGGGAAAAATATCATACAGATGTAAGAAATACAAGGGTTTATATAGGAGTATCCAGGAGAAGTCACGCTCCCGGAGATAAAATCATTATCTCATGACTCATAGCCACGAGGAGTGAGACTACGTCATGATTGAAAAAAACCACAATACTGCATGGTGTTACACATTAAATAAAAAGGTTTACCTTCCACCAGATTTATAATGGAAAGCATACCCTTAGTAGAATAATTAAACCAGAGAAAAAAAGAGAAGAGACCGTTGTCTTTTTCTGCAAGAGAAGGAAAGGAAAAAAGAAAAAAATGAAAAATGTTCAATATATGAGTGTAATCGGACTTGAACCTAAGGGAGTGCCAAGGGGACAATGGGAGAGATATTCTCTATCCACTATTCTATTCTTTGAAGGGTACTGTGAAAAGTAACTTTTTTTCTCTGGTTTAATTATTCTACTAAGGGTATGCTTTCCATTATAAATCTGGTGGAAGGTAAACCTTTTTATTTAATGTGTAGCACCATGCAGTATTGTGGTTTTTTTCAATCATGACGTAGTCTCACTCCTCGTGGCTATGAGTCATGAGATAATGATTTTATCTCCGGGAGCGTGACTTCTCCTGGATACTCCTATATAAACCCTTGTATTTCTTACATCTGTATGATATTTTTCCCTGAAGAAGGAGGCGTGCATGCCTCTGAAACGCGTAGGAATGTTTCAATAAAAGAATTTTTATTTTTATAACACCCTTTGTGGTTTATAGCGCGGTAAAAAAAACCCGTCTTTTTTACTCTGAACATTTATTCTCAAGGAGACATGGTTTGGGGGACATTTACCCCCCACAAAAAGCAGCCCCCCCTCTCAGGATCATCATACTTACCAGCCCCGGGTGTCTGTGTGGCTCCCAGATCTCCCAGCACATCACCCTCCTGTGCATTTGGCCGACACAGATACATCAGAACACTCATCACACATCAGATAGCATGCATACACACACACATTAGAGAGCATACACACATATACACACATACACTCACACATCAGATAGCTTACACTCATATAGAGAGACACGCACACATCAGATTCCATATTATTCCTCCCTAGGATCTCTGTGCTGCACACCTCCCCTGCATCTGGCCAACACACATATATCAGAACACACAGTCACACATCAGATAGCATGCATGCATACACACACACACACACACAGCTTTCACATCATCCCTCCCTGTGATCTCCGGTGGGTGCTCCAGTCAGCTGTGCTGCATGCTATCCTCCCCTGCGTCCGGCCGACACTCACACATCCGATCGCATACACTCACACATCCGATCGCATACACTCACACACACTCACGATATTGCACATACCTGTACAATCGCGCGCACACACTCACAACATCTGGAGATACCACGTGCTTCCGGCCATGTGATCCTCCCGCAGGTCCTGGAAGATACAGAGCACAGCGTCGCAAGCGCCAAGAAGCAAGCGATATCGCTGGATGTGGTGAGTGTGTGGATGTGATCTGTAGTGTGTGTGCGCGCGCATTCTCGTGTGTGTTTGTATGTGTGTTTATGTGATCTGATGAGTGTGTGTGTGCGTTCCGCCGCAGAAACTTGATGCACTCACCTGCTCCCGGTCGGCGTCTTGTGAGTATGACTACGGGGTCCTCTATCTTCCCTATTCTTTCTTCTGGGGGTGTACGCTGTCTGTAATGAAGTCTCCTGCAGTATCTTTAACTTTTTTACCGCTGCACGGACACTTCATTATTGACTGCAGCTAGGTCTTATTTTCGGGGGATGTCTTATATTTAAGTCTCCCTGAAAAATCCTGCTAGGTCTTATTTTCGGGGGAGGTCTTATTTTCGGGGAAACACAGTATACCAGGAGTGGCCCAGGAAGGGGTCATATGTACTAAGAGGAAGACATACTGTATATACCAGAATGTTCCCAGGAGGGGGATGTATATAGCAGGGGGGGCTCAGGATGGGACACATATACCTAAATGGGGACATATATACGGTACAACGAAAGGGACATATATATCAGGAGGGGGACATGTGTACATGTATACTGTATATATAAATATATATATATCTATATATATGTATAATATGTTTCCAAAAGTGGCAGTGAGACTGTAAGAGGTTTGAGGGGTGGAGGCAGAGCTTGGGTGGAGCCTGGGTGGAGTCCCAAGGAGGCCCGAAAATTTTGCCATTATGGGGCCCTGAAATTCCTAATGGCGGCCCTGGCTGTGTAGCTGTGATCAGCAGATATGGCAGAGCGATCAGATTGCTGATCCATATAGTCCCCTAGGGGGACTAGTAAAATAAAAAAAAGTAAAAAAATGTTTTAAAAAATAAAAAAAAAAATAAAAGTTCAAATCACCCCCCTTCGCCCCATTGAAAATTAAAGGGTTAAAAAAATTAAAAATACACACATATTTGGTATCGCCGCATTCAGAAATGCCCGATCTATCTAAATATAAAATCAATTAATCTGATTAGTAAACGGCGTAGTAGCAATAAAATTCAAACCCCAAAATTACATTTTTTGGTCGCTACAAATTTTGTGCTAAATACAATAACAGGCGTGCATCTGCATACAATTGGTATCATTAAAAATGTCAACTCGAGATGCAAAAAATAAGCCATCATTGAGCCATAGATCACGCGCTAAGGTTCACGGAATATGGCGTAAAACGTGCACCACTTTATTCGGACAAACTTCTGGGTTTTTTTTAACCCCTTAGATAAAAGTAAACCTATACATGTTTGGTGTCTACAAACTCGCACCGACCTCAGGCATCACAGACATACATCAGTTTTACCATATAGTGAACACAGTGAACAAAATATCTCAAAAACAATAGTGGTATCGCACTTTTTTTGCACATTTTTTTGCATTTGGAATTTTTTTGCCGTCTTCCAGTGCCCTATATGGGAAATATTATGATTTTATCTAAAAGTACAGCTTGTTCCACAAAAAACTGAGCCCTCCCATGACCATAGTGACTGAAAAACATAAAAGTTACGTGTCTCGAAAGAAGAATGGCGAAAAGCGGTTAAATTATCACCTGTGTAATGCTAAGGAAATCCTGAAAACACACAGTGATTGTGTAGCGCCCCTGAAGGCCTCAGGGTGCTACAAGATTCTGTATCCCCACAAGGATGCAGGGCCTACCCCCTTAGGGACCTAGGGATCCAGTGCCGGTAGCACCAAAAACCCAGGTAATCCCAGTTTTCCCCAACAATTCCCCCATACATTGGTACTTAGCTAGGGTTGGACCAATGGATGGCCGCCTAGAAGGGAGACTGCAGTGAGACAAAGCAGTCAGAGAGAGTCTGGAGTTGACAGAGGAGTCAGAACAGTGTGAGACTGTAGCAGGAGAGGAGTGAAGGTAGAAGCGAAGTGACGTCCTGACTCGGGTTAACGGTGACCTGGTACCTAGGAGAAGTGGTTGCCGGTGGAGTACGGTGGAGTACTCCTGGAACTACACACCGACGGGGTACAGGACCCTAGGATAGGAAAGAGCTCCAAGCCGACCTGTTAACACCTGCCCAGCAAGGGGACCATGAAGGACCTTTCTAACCCAAAGAATCCGAAGACTCAGTAGCAAAGGGAGAGCCGAGGACAGGACTAGAGACTCCATTCCCACAGGATTCACGCTACCGTCAGGCGGACAGAACTGGACAAACCCCCAGACGGGGACCCCCAGTCGCTCTACACCACGGGGACCCATTTACCAGAGACAGGTGCAGGGGAAGAAGGTACTAGAGAACAAAACTGGCGTTTGAACGAAGGGGACTTGGAGGTGAAACCAGCCGGCCTCGGGCAACCAGTTATTACCAGCCAGCCGTGAGTAAAACCAGTTGCACTGAACTTTGGTGTGGACTCCCTTTTTCTAGCACCCATTACAACACTTATCCACTGGGGCCCAGCCCTGCTTGCAGAGAGCCTACCATCCAAGCTGTAAATAACACCAGCCCCAGTAGTGACATTCTGCAGCGGCAGCTCCATACCTCTAGCCTCAACACCACAAGTGGCGTCACATATGAACACTAATTTAACCCCTTGTAAATATATCGCCATTACAAAAAGGGCCCAGGGCACGGAACCGGGCAGCGGCCACCACCGTGACATCCCCCAAGAGAGACATTGCCCGAGTCCGAGTACCCCATATCCCTGGGTGCTACATTTGTGTTCCTTGAGGACTGGAGTTGGGGAGCACTGCACTATAGGACGTTTAAGCTAAACTATAGTTGATTCACAGAAACCTATCAATGAAAACCACATTTCAAGCCATAAATTGTATTATTATCCATATACACCACCAACTCTATAATGTGAAGATCTTATATGGTAAATGTAAAAAATTGTGATTGTTTTGTTACAATTTAAAAATATAGAAAACACCAATATCTACTCACAGGACATCATTGTTGGTGATATATTTCTTCTACTATTAGCCTGACACTTGTTGATCACACTTCACTTTCCATTCACAATCTGGACACCTTCTCAGTTTCTTCTGCCGAGATCAATATTACACCGTTATAGTTTCCAAGAAGAAGATAAAACAATAGGGGAATGTTCTCTGTTGTCTATAGATCCATAAAATCTCCCAGCAAGCATTATATTATCCCAGAAAACCTTACAGATCCTATAACAAGGACAGCATTACTGGTCATTTTTGGTAACAAATGTATTGAAAATTAAGATAAAATGCCTTGACAGCTTTCAATATGTCACCCCTTGTTAATAAATGACAGCTGAAATATAATTGCTTGCTACGTACCTTCCTACAAGTGATTGATGTCACTAATAAGAAGAAAATGCCAGAAATGCTAAACAGAAAATACTGATCTATAAGAGAAACCCTAAGGCCCTGTGCGCACGCTGCACATGCGGATTTACCACGGATTTTACCGCGGATTTGCCGCAGAAAATGTATCTAACATTGCTGCATTCATTCCCCAGCAGAACCTATGGGTATAAAAAATGCTATGTGCACACTGCTTTTTTTATACCTGCGTATTTACCCGCAGAATATCTGCTCTGTACTTCTTTTCCACAAGTATCTGTGGTTTTTGCCATAGATAATGGTAAAAATCCGCAGGCACTAACCTGTGGAAAAAATGCACCAAATCGCGGCAAAAACGCATGCGGATTTCATTGCGGTTTTGGTGCAGTTTTTTACCGGGGGTGCAGGATTCTTTAAGAGGGTCCAGATTTTCCTTTAGAAAAAGTCAATTTCTAGTGCGCAGGTGGCCTAAAAAGGCTTGTGCGTATGTTGCGTTTCTGCTGCGTTTTTCCTCCCGTTTTTGAAGTGTTAAAATGCAGTGTTTTACAGCACCAGAGAAGTAAATGATATTTCTGAAATCTCACACTCATATTGCTTATTTTTTCATTGTGTCTTTGAACCATCAAGGCATTTTTTTTTTTTTTTTTCAAATCTGCAGCATGTCACCTCATTCAGCACTTTTATCATATTCAAATGAATAGTGAAAATAACGCAGGGAAAATATTGTCACAAAAAATACAGATTTTCCCAGTGTTCTTCATGCCAATGTGGTGCCCCTGACCCGGTCAGGCACCACTGAGTACTGCACCCATGCTGGGACAGTACTTCCAGGTAATCTTAGAGGCCAAAATGAGGTGTGTACACACAGACACATAGCAACCAGTTCCCCTACACCATTAGATGGGACCCTTGGGCGGTCCCTAGAGGGGTCTGGCCTTCAATTCTTGTCAAGGGGTGTAGTGGGGGCCTGGGAGCTAAAGTGCAGAGGCTAAAAGGAAAGGAGTGGAGCGAGCCAGTCTGGTAGTGGTGAGCGGCGGTTGCTAGGAGACGCAGACGCGCGCTCACCCTAGTCAGACTCTGCGCAGACTCTGACAGTTAGTGGGGGAGAACGGTCATCGAGTGAGGACGCTGAAATGGTGCTGCTGATGACTAGGCACGTACGGGGAACAGGTCCCTAGAGTAGACTCAACTTTAACTATCTGAAAAAACATGCCGGTGAGGGGAACTACAAGAACTTCACCACACAGAGTCCGAGCCTCAGAAGCAACGCAGGGGCCCATAAGGGGACAAAGCTTGAAGCAGTCTCACCTGGTCCACGCTGCATGCAAACGGTCCAAAAAGGGGAGAAAAGGCAGTAGCCACTCCCTGGATAGACTCCCCGGTACTTCAAGTCAGGGGTTATCCAAAAACAGAAGTGCTAGGAAGGCGAGCTAAGTGTCACCCTCAGACTGACTTGACAGATACCTGGTCTTACTTGGTTTCTTGAAGCATCGCCCGGGTTACCTCACAATAAAATCAACAGTGAGTAAAAAGTAGTTAAAATGACTTTCTGGACTGAGACTGACTTATTCTGGGACCTGTTGTTCTACACATCCGAGCCCCTGGGGCCAGCTTCACTCACGGGAGGCCATACCATCCGACTGCAGACCCCATCAGCCCCAGAAGCTTGTTAAATTTGCAGTGGCGGTCACCCAAATCCCTGACCGCAAACCGCGATTGGCGTCACGACACATATATACAAAACCGACATACCTATTGCCATATACAGAAGAAGACCCTGTGGCGTCCCTGAAGCTGGAGCGACATCCCTGGGGCGACACATCTTCTCTTTTCGCATCACGAACAGGATCGGGGACTAGACCTGTTTAGACAGGTGACAGTGTGCCTCGGCGGTCCAACTGAAAAATTTGAACCGCCGCCATTTTAGCCACAGCTGAAAAAGAAATTGCGTCATCAAGAAGCTGCAGCTCGTGCAGGATAAGAAACCGCCCATGGTATGTAGAGAGCTCTCTGACACAGTAAAAGGAAGAGATGGGGGCGGATCTGTCCCCGGACTGCTGGGATGTCCCAGTCCAGTGGGAGGAGAACAACCAACTAAGACCAAAGCTTGACCAGAGCCTGATGAGCAACGGTAGAGACAAGATGGCGTCAGCAGAAGGTGAAAAAAGGGAGCAGGGTTGGACAAGGCCCATGACTGCAGAGGAGTTGGACACGGAGGTGGAGAGACTCGCTGACTGTATGGAGGAGCAGCGGAGGCGAGAGGTAGCCGCTTGGAGGAAGAGAATGATAATGGCAATTAGAAACCTGCAGTTGCCTGTACAAAGAGGTCCGCCTGGAGGTGCCGCCCCTGCTCAACCAGAGTCATCGTTAGCAATAGCGACCCTGCTACAGGATGTCTCCAGCACGAACCTGGGTGAGTCCAAAACTGCCCCTGCCCGACCTAGTATGCTGATCCCACCAGCATTATCATCAGAAGCCGGTGCGACGTCTGGTGCGATATCTGGTGCGACGTCCGGTGCGACGTCCGGTGCGACCCCTGATGCGACACCCGATGCGACGCCCGCGGCCAGACCAGACCAGTTCGCAACGCCTCCTGTCCCAGTTGCCAGACCAGAGGTGGTCACAGCGCCCCAGTAGCTGACTGGGGATCCAGTTCTTGCTTCCAGACCAGAGGTGGTCACAGCGCCCCAGTCGCTGACTGGGAATCCGGTTCCTGCCCCCAGACCAGAGGTGGTCACAGCACCTCAGTCGCTGACTGAGGAACCAGTTCCTGCGCCCCGACCTGAAGCATACATAAATTGCTCAGCTAAAGAGAGAGCTGGATGCTCTGCTCCCAGCACACCTGGTTGCTAGGTATCTGATCAACAAGCTGCCACTTGCTCGACCGGAGGAGGTCGCAGCACCCTCTGAAAGGGAGAGAGGCTATGAGGCCGCGCTGCTGTCCCCCCAACGACCGGAAGAGGTCGCAGCACTCTCCGCCAGGGAGGGAGAAGAGATCCAGCCACCATCACTGCTGTTCTCCAGCCGACCGGAGGAGGTCGCAGCACCCTCTGAGAGAGAGAGAGGCCATGAGGCCACGCTGCTGTTCCCCAACCGACCGGAGGAGGTCGCAGCACCCTCCGCCAGGGAGGGAGAACTGGTCGCATTTAGTCCCGGCACTTATGTTACCTGGTTGCCCGCTGATGACCAGGTGATGTCGATGTCGAGACCAGCCCGCAGAGAGCGACGAAGGGTAAGAGCCAGACACCCACACCCTCTTGTAAAGCCCAATCCAGAAAGTGATGAGTTAGAGGCCTGGGACCTGCAAGAGAAGCAGTCCCTGCGGTGGGCCAGACATCAGGCTAGAAGTCCCCTCCATCGGGGAGTAGTAGAGGAATTTAATTGCAAAACAGGGTCGGGCTTCATAGTAGAGGCCAGAGTAAAAGAGGGAATCTTTGTGTCACGGCGGGACGTGCAGTCACATCTGCAAAGAGGTCACCCTGGTCGTGATTTGTATGTGGAGGATGTAGTGGAATTCACGAGGCATATGGGAGAGAGAGGCTGGTTTGCCTTGGACGTAGTGCAGTGTCCAAGGGAAACCTTAGTCAGCCCAGGATCCACCTCCACCATTTCAACCAGGTCTCCAGTGTCTCCACCGCCAGGGGACGTCCAAGACACAGCCTCCAAGGGTCAATGTACCAGGCACTGATCTTGGTAGGCGAAAATCCATTTAGGAAGTCTATTTAGTTTAAAATGTTTGAAAAGTAAAGTTTAAAATGTTTTAAAGTTTAAGTAACGTTCAAGAAAAGTGTGCCCGCAAGAACTTTTGCGTGAACTTTTTAAGTTTTCCTTTTTAGCACCTGGTTAAGTGCATTCAATCTAAATGGACCATAGGTTATGAACTAGCTATTACCAGAAACTCTCGCAGTGTACATAGTTACCCCAATGATACCAACCTCAGAGTCTGCCTGTTGAGGGGCATGGCTCTGCACCACCAAGGGGGCACGCCTGTTTATGGGGCCTGCTCTCCAACACAAATACGAAGCAGGTACGCCTGTTTATGGGAAAATTAAACCAAAACAGGAAATAGAACTCCATATCCAACAACCATAAATTATGGCAAACCTCACCATATCAAAACTGACAACCAAAAAATTGAGTTGGCATAAAGATGAGTCATTATCAAAAGAATTATATATATTCAATGCTTTTATTTCATCATATAAATATCCACTACAATAAATATTACAGAATAGATTTATTTATAAAGTGCTGGTACTCACAGATTAAAAACACCCTACCCCATAAAAACATTCAAAAAACAGACTGGTGTGTGGTGCCCTGGCCTAGCCAGGTCGTCACAGATAACACACAAACACCCACACCCCCATTAGACAGGGACACCAGCCAAACAAAAACCCTTGTTGCCTCCCTCCAGTGTCTGATGTCCACACCAGGTGGGGCGGAGCCAAGTGGTTGGCCCCACCCACCGAGGAGTTCACAGGCCTGGAGGCGGGAAAAGTGACAGTCTAGTGTTGGAGTTTGAAGAGTGAGGAGTGAACACTTGGGTGTCTGGGTTTGTGGCCCAGGCACTGACAGCAAGGTTGGCAGACGGAGGTGGCCGTCTGCAGGAGTAGTGGAGCAACGCGGAACCGTAGGACCGGGGTCGGGCGACGGCCCGCCGGTACCGACCGGGGAGCAAAGTGAAACCAGCACACCCAGGCAGGGCCATCGGACCCCGACCAGGCTTGGAGCCGCCGTCAATAGTCAGATCCGAATGTGACTGGAACCCCAGGGGTTTCATAACAGCAAAAGTCCCGATTGAAGGCAACCGCCTATACCGTGAGGGTATACAGCTACCGCCTAAGGCTAGAGACCCAAGGGCCAGCGCCTGCAGGCAAATGGGCTCCTCCGGTACCCTTACACCGGGGAGCGGACTACCGTTGGGAATCCATAGTAGTCAGAAGGAGAACATCAAGGTGCAGGGAAAGACAGCCGCCATCACCTGTCCAAGGAGAGACACAGCAGCCGGCTGCGGGACCCGTTCATCCAGCCGTTTGGTTTACCGAGGACTTTGTTTCTTTATTGCTGAGTGAGTACACCCGTGCCATCCAGCACCGCGCCACGCTGTCCCTGATACCCTGCACCTCACCGACCCTGCCTCCCAGTCACATCATCGGGCCCAGGGACCACCGACCCCTACCCACGGAGGGGGAAAACAACATCCCAATTGCTCCCTACCATCGCTCCCGGGATCCCCGTCACCAGCAGCGGTTGTGCCCATCTTCACCACGACCCGTGGGTGGCGTCACGGACTAAATCCCCCAAACCAACCACCCCTTTCACTCACGGGCGAGGAGCGCCGTTCGAGTCCCCGGATCCGGCCCACCGCTCGAGCCACCAAGCAGGCATCGCAGCAGCGCCGGACCCGAGCGTTAGCGAGCGCAGCGCAGTGGCGTCCTCCCCGCCCGCGAGAACTTGGCGCTGTGAACAAGGTTGAACCCCTCCACTTACCAGTAGAAGTGCGCCTTGTGATCTCCGTTGGCGGTGTCCGGCCAAAAATTTTGAAGCGCCGCCATCTTGGCGCGAAAATCTCCCGCTCGAGCGTCTTCTCCGAGCAGAGAAGGTGCGAAAGCGAAGCCCCGCCCCCAACAAACGGAAGTGCTGAGGAGTACCAAGGGGGGGCGGGAAAAATATGTCTGCGCCCGACAGAGCTGTTGGAGGAGTGGCGGTTGCAGCTCCCGCCGCGCCCGTAGATGGAAACGGGATAGCCCCTGCTCTGGTCGCAGGAGCGGGGGAGGCCGCGGGCCCAGCGGTAGGCCAGGTGATGTGGTTCTCCTTGCCATATGTGCCCAGTGCTACCTGGCTACCGCAGTACGACGGGAAGCCTGATGCTTTGCAGGTGTTCCGGAAAAAGATCAGCCCGGTCCTCGATTTATATCCCTTGGCTGATAGACAGCGGGCAGCGGTAGTGCTAGGGCAGCTAACCGGAGCGGCTGAGCAGGAGGCGGAGACCTGGACCGACGCGGACCGGGCCTTGGTGACTACCATTTTCGAAAAACTCCAAATCGCTTTTGAGACCCGCACCGAAGCGGAGCTGCGGATGCAGTTTTATCAGTGCTGGCAACGGCCTGCAGACAATGTGAGAGGCTATGCCCTGCACCTGCAAACGGCCCTCCGTACACTAAAGCGGGTGGACACTATCAATGATGTGGACAGTAATAAGATACTAGTAGAGCAATTCCTGCAGGGGCTGGGGTCCGTGGAAGACCGCAAGCAGCTGCGGCTGTGGGCCTTAGAACACCCCAATCTGGACTTTGCAGTACTAAAAGAGCGGGCCATCAAGGCCCTGTAGGCCCCAGCGCCCGACGCTCCTGAGGCGGCCCCATGGCCGGCTGAGACCGCTCCTATCACGGTGGCGCCTCCACCCCCGGCTCTACCGGCTCCTGGAGCACCCACCAGGATGATAGAGGAACTAGCAGCCCAGGTCCGCCGCATGGATGGAGACCTAGCCAAGATCCTCGCTGCACTCCAGCTTCCGACGAGAGTCAAGCCCCCAGGAGGGATCCAGCTCGCCGACAGCCCGGAGGACGTCTCCTGGATGCAGCGGAGAAGGACCAATGACTCACGGTATGGGCCTCCTATCTGTTACAGATGCAGCAAGCCTGGCCACTAGTCTAGGCGGTGCCCGTTAAACGAGCAACCCCTGGGGCCAAGGGCCAATCCTCAGGAGTAGACACCAACGGCACCCCTGATTGGCGAGACCGGTACGTCGGAGCTCGCCCCATCATCCCCCTGGCAGTGGACAGCATCCCGCTCATGGCCCTGTTGGACACAGGATCACAGGTAACCACTATACAATATACACTGTACCAGCAGTATTGGGGTACTGACGAACTTGCCCCTCTGATGATAGCCTGACCCTGATTGCAGCCAATGGACTCCCGCTAACCCAGGTGGGCTATAAGAAAGTGACCCTGACTGTGGGACATGCGGAGTTAAAGGATCAAGGGATGATTGTGGTAATGAATGAACCCAGTGATCACACCCCGAAAGTAATCTTGGGGACCAACGTAATGGAGCATTGTATGAGTGAGGTGCTGAATCTGTTGCAGCAGTTGGCTGCCACCGCAGGAGGAGGCCGACAGAGGGCTGTGCAGCGTGAGATCCGGGCCCTGCTGTATCGGCAACAAGTGAGCTCGACTGGCGGAGAGATTGGTGGAGTGAGGGTGATGGATGTGGCCCCCTTAGTAGTGCCACCCCGGAGTGAAATGATGATCTGGTGCAGGGCAGCAGTAGGCCCCCAGGAGCGCGACTACCCGGCGATGGTGGAACCCACGCCTTCTGAACACTGGCCCACGGTGCACAGTGATGGCGGCCAGAGGGGTGGTTGACGTTAAAAAGGGGAGAGTGCCTGTAAGAGTGCAGAATTGTGGAGAGGAGTAAGTCAGGCTCCCCCGTTATGCTACCCTCGCCAAGTTGCTCACCTTAGACCCTCACACCATTCACGAAGCTGTCCTTCCTACCTCGGCATCCCCTGTCAGTAACCATACACCCTCTGCACAGTTAGAGGGGTGGTGCCAGGAACTACACGTAGGTAGTGGAACCACACCCACGCATCACAAAGAGGGAGTATACAGGGTAGTGCAAGAGTATGAGCAGGTTTTCAGCAAGCACCCATTAGATTTCGGGAGGATTAAGGGGATTCAACACCATATCCCTATAGGCCTACACCCACCTATCAAAGAGAGGTACAGGCCCATTCCGCCAGCACACTATCAATGCGCTAAAGACATGTTGAGGAACATGAAGGAGGCAGGGGTCATTCGGGATAGTTGTAGTCCCTGGGCAGCCCCACTGGTGCTGGTCAAGAAGAAGGATGGCACCATGAGAATGTGTGTGGATTACCGGAAGATCAACCAGATCATGCATAAAGATGCCTACCCCTCCCCCGCATCGAAGAGTCACTAGCTGCACTGAGTACTGCTAACTTCTTCTCTACCCTTGACCTTACTAGCGGGTACTGGCAGGTAGCGGTTGCGCTAGAGGACCGTGAGAAGACAGCATTCTCCACTCCCATGGGACTCTGCGAGTTCAACCGCATGCCGTTTGGGCTGTGCAATTCCCCTGGAACCTTCCAACGGCTCATGGAGTGCTGCCTGGGACATCTCAACTTCGAAACGGTCCTACTGTACCTGGACGATGTGATTGTGTACTCCCAGATGTACGAAGCTCATCTGGAACATTTGGCTGATGTGTTCGCGTCCCTACCCAAATATGGGATGAAATTGAAGCCCTCTAAGTGCCACCTACTGAAACCCAGGGTACAGTACCTCGGACATGTGGTGAGCGCGGAAGGCGTCGCCCCAGATCCCGAGAAGATCACTGCCATTCAGGACTGGCCGAGACCGACCACGGTGAGAGAGGTGAGACAGTTCCTGGGCCTGGTGGGCTACTATCGCCGCTTCATTAAGGGGTATACAAAGATGTCCGCCCCCATGCAAGACCTCCTCGTGAGACAGACCAAGGGTGGCAGGCCCTCTGGAACCCCGTTGGCATGGGAAGCGAAACACGAAGAGTCTTTCCGCCAGCTGAAGACGGCCTTGACAGGGGAAGAAATCCTGGCGTATCCCGACTATAATCTCCCATTCATCCTCTACACCGATGCCAGTAATGTAGGCTTGGGAGCCGTCCTGTCCCAGGTCCAGAACGGAAGGGAAAAAGTGATCGCCTATGCCAGCAGCAAACTCAAGCCCACGGAAAGGAACCCTGAGAATTACAGCTCCTTAAAGCTTGAGTTCCTAGCCCTGGTGTAGGCCATTACTGAGCGATTCCGCCATTACCTCGCAGCCGCTAAGTTCACCGCCTATACGGACAATAATCTGTTAACCCATCTGGACACGGCCAAACTAGGCGCGTTGGAGCAGCAGTGGGTAGCCCGGCTGTCTAAGTATGACTTCACGATCAAGTACCAAGCCGGCCGCAAGAACACCAACGCGGATGCGCTATCCCGGATGCCCCACCTATCAGATGAGGGACCGGAAGGCGATGATCTCGACGAAATCGAGCTGCCCGCATTCCACCGGCCACCAGTCGAGAAGCTGCATGTCCAGCAGCAACAGTCGAGCCTGGACCCGCTACCAAGTCAGGGATGGCAAGAAACCCAAGACCAAGCGCCTGCCGTCCAAGTGGTCAAGACCATGATTGAACAAGGTTCCACTAGACTGGACCCCGCTGCTGCGCCTGAGGCCCAACAGCTGTGGAAAGAACGAGCCCGGCTGCATCTGGACCAGGGGACACTGTATCGGGAACTGATCAACCCAAAGACCCATGAGAAGGTTCGTCAGCTGGTGGTTCCCCAAGCTAGTGTGCCCACAGTTTTACGGGCTTACCATGACAGTGCCAGGCACTTTGTGTGGAAGAAGCTGGAGATGCTGTTGAGGGAGCGATTCTATTGGAGTGGGATGCGGAAGTCTGTGGAGGCCTGGTGCCGAGAGTGTGGTCCCTGTGCACTGAGAAGCAGGGACGAGGCCAGCCAGAAGGCCCCTTTACGCCCAATCATTACTCATCAGCCGCAGGAGCTGGTCACCCTCGACCACGTGAAGCTCACCCCTAGCTGAAGTGGGTACATCTACACCCTGACCATTGTAGACCACTATTCAAGATTCATGGTGGTTGTCCCAGTCAAGGACCTGACCGGCCGTACCGCCGCTAGAGCATTCCAGGCCTATTTCTGCCGACCGCACGGGTACCCGGAGAGGGTGCTTACCGACCGGGGCCCGGCTTTTGAAGCGGAGGTGTTTCGAGAATTCTGCCAGTTGTACGGCTGCAAGAAAATTCGGACCACGCCTTACCATGCCCAGACCAATGGCATGTGTGGAAAGATGAACCATCTGGTCCTGGGTCTCCTCAAGACGTTACCGCTAGAAGAGCGTAACCTGTGGCCAGAAAAGCTGCCTGACCTGGTCGATATGTACAATAACATCCCTTCCAGCTCTACCAAGTGTACACCAGCGTATCTGATGAGAGCTCGGCCAGGCCGGTTGCCAGTAGACCTAGAAATGGGTTTGGAAGCTCCAGAAGCCCTCCCTTTGACTGCTGGATGGGACACTCGGCGGAGAGCGCAGTACCGACAGGTCAGGAGTACCTGGAAAGGAACCTGTGTCGGAGCCGGGAACAGCAGGAACAGTATTTCAACAAGCGGGTTCCAGCTGGCCCCTTTAAACCTGGAGATGTAGTGCTGAAACGAAAAAGAAGAACCCATAAGCTCGATGACCAGTGGAAAAAGACCCCGTATGTCATACAACCCACTGAATAGGAGAATGAGAAGGCCTACCAGATTAGTCGTGACCAGGGGAAGACTTCGGCCACGGTGTCCAGGGACCACCTGAAGAGGTGCCCATCGTCGTTGAAGGTAGCAGCTGAAGTTCCAACCCCCAGACCACCTGGGGAGAAGGAGAAAGAGGTGATCCACACAGTAATGGGTGACTTCCCAGCAGACTGGCCTACACAGAACGGCGCGGTGCTTATTCCGGTAATAATGTTCCCACAACCCGTGGAGGAAAAGGAGACGGGAGTACCCGCCAGCGAACCAGTGCCCAGGGCTGCACCTGTACCCAGTCCCCCTGAGTCTCCGTCAGCCCCACACAGTAGACAGGAAGAGGAGCTGACTGTCTCCTCTCTCCCCTTGCCCTCCACTGATGGCATTGGGCCCAGAAGGTCCACACGCCCCAACCTAGGCCAACCCCCGCTTAGGTACAGGGAAACTACCATTTAGGGGTATCATATGTTAAGTGTGTAAATATGTGATTGAATGACTTTAATCAACCGTGACCTTCATCTGATTGACTACCTAATTATTCCGGCCGTTGCCGGCAAGTTGTCCCCGAAGGGACTTTATGTGTTAACCACCTGCATGAGAGACTACTCATGGACATGCCCGAGAACTGGCAGGCCACCCACGAACTTGTGGGCTTGTAAATACGTTGAGGGGCGATTTTCCATCGGAGCCGCCTCCTGAGAGGCAGATTGGAAGAAGGGCCTGCAGCAGAGCAGGCTGGGGCCCAGCCACCACCAGGACCGGTGGCCATCCTCCGGGGGTCAGGGGTCCCCCTGGACGTTGGGTCCCCTGAAGTGACAGCCGGGTGCGAGAAACCGTACCCGTTCCTGCTCAGGCAACCTGAACCTGGACTGGGGTCAAGGGGTGCTGCCCACTTCTTAGGGGCAGCATCAGGGCTAGGTTGCTTGGGTGGGAGAGCGGAAGACATCCATCCGTCCGTCTGTTATTGTTAAAAATGTTTTGTTTATATGTGCAACGTTCAAGTGTCCTAACAAAAATACTTATGTTTGAAAATGTTTACATGTTATTTATATTTTTACAGCTTTTGAAAAAAATAAAACCGGTGATGGACGGGCAGCCCGCGGACGGTCTGCATTTCACCAAGGGGGAATGTGGCGCCCTGGCCTAGCCAGGTCGTCACAGATAACACACAAACACCCCCACCCCCATTAGACAGGGACACCAGCCAAACAAAAACCTTTGTTGCCTTCCTCCAGTGTCTGATGTCCACACCAGGTGGGGCGGAGTCAAGCGGTTGGTCCAACCCACCGAGGAGTTCATAGGCCTGGAGGCGGGAAAAGTGACAGTCTAGTGTTGGAGTTTGAAGAGTGAGGAGTGAACACTTGGGTGTCTGGGTTTGTGGCCCAGGCACTGACAGCAAGGTTGGCAGATGGAGGTGGCCGTTTGCAGGAGTGGTGGAGCAACGCGGAAGCGTAGGACCGGGGTCGGGCGACGGCCCGCCGGTACCGACCGGGGAGCGAAGTGAAGCCAGCACACCCAGGCAGGGCCATCGGACCCCGACCAGGCTTGGAGCCGCCGTCAATAGTCAGATCCGAATGTGACTGGAACCCCAGGGGTTTGATAACAGCAAAAGTCCCGATTGAAGGCAACCGCTCACACCGTGAGGGTATACAGCTACCGCCTAAGGCTAGAGACCCAAGGGCCAGCACCTGCAGGCAAACGGGCTCCTCCGGTACCCATACACTGGGGAGCGGACTACCGTTGGGAATCCATAGTAGTCAGAAGGAGAACATCAAGGTGCAGGGAAAGACAGCCGCCATCACCTGTCCGGGGAGAGACACAGCAGCCGGCTGCGGGACCCGTCCATCCAGCCGTTTGGTTTACCGAGGACTTTGTACCTTTCTTGCTGAGTGAGTACACCCGTGCCCTCCGGCATCGCGCCGCGCTGTCCCTGCACCTCACCGACCCTGCCTTCCCGTCACATCATCGGGCCCCGGGACCACCGACCCCTACCCACGGAGGGGGAAAACAACATCCCAGCTGCTCCCTACCATCGCTCCCGGGATCCCCATCACCAGCAGCGGTTGTGCCCATCTTCACCACGACCCATGGGTGGCGTCACGGACTAAATCCCCCAAACCAACCACCCCTTTCACTCACGGGCGAGGAGCGCCGCTCGAGTCCCCAGATCCGGCCCACCGCTCGAGCCACCGAGCAGCCATCGCAGCAGCGCCGGACCAGAGCGTTAGCGAGCGCAGCGCAGTGGCGTCCTCCCTGCCCGCGACAGGTACAGTGTGGTATAATAAATATAGATAATACAAAGAGATTGTTGCACAATTATGTTGGACCACTGGGTACATAGAGAATTAACACACATATCAAGCCTGCTAAACAAGACACCACTTAGGTAATATAAAGTGCAAATGCAATATCAAAATGGGGTGGCTGGCCCGTAATTAACACACCCAGTATATCACAGATGGCAGTATATTTACATTTCCTATAAGAATAAATATACACCTTTAAGATAAATTGTAGACAAAAATCCGGGCTATTGAGCATCAATAGTCAGCAATAGGCATCAGGGATGACAGTATATTTACATATCCTATAAGATTAGGGGAGGAATACTCCAAAATACCATCACAACAGTAGGGGTGGACCCAGACTTTTCTGGAGCCCAACCCGATTAGCACAAACTCATAAGCATATTAGAAAAGGAGAACAAGAGTTTTTATAGTGCAAAAAGTAACAAGTTTTTATTAAACAATGGTGGGGGGAATCCAAACAGTCATTAAAAGCATATAAAAACATTAATGGCGGTTAACCCCTACATTAGGGCATGGTACAGATATTGGAATGTCAATACATAAAACATGTAGACAGCACGTACTCAATGGTGCAGAAATAACACATGGGTATTATTTTAACAGGCCACAAAGAAAACAGTGATATTACTTTGTCAGGCAAAGTTGCTATAGTGTTCCATACTTGACACCAGACCCTGGAGTGTATCTGTATAAGGCATGCAGATGTAACATACTTCTTTATACAAAGGCATTAAGTGAATACCATTTGATATGCTGCCAAAAATACTCTAAGGTCATGCTGCCGAAAAAGCACACTGCATTGTATAATTGCAGCCATAATTGTAATTAAGGCCCCACTCAGAGCCCGCACACATGAATAACAGTGCAAAAATAGCCCATTACCAGTCCAACCAAGTGAGGGGGAAAGGTCCGCCAGTAACTGCAGCCTCTGGAAGACCTACGTACGTTTCGATATTAAATATATTGAATCTTCATCAGGGAGGATGATATATTTAATATCGAAACGTACGTAGGTCTTCCAGAGGCTGCAGTTACTGGCGGACCTTTCCCCCTCACTTGGTTGGACTGGTAATGGGCTATTTTTGCACTGTTATTCATGTGTGCGGGCTCTGAGTGGGGCCTTAATTACAATTATGGCTGCAATTATACAATGCAGTGTGCTTTTTCGGCAGCATGACCTTAGAGTATTTTTGGCAGCATATCAAATGGTATTCACTTAATGCCTTTGTATAAAGAAGTATGTTACATCTGCATGCCTTATACAGATACACTCCAGGGTCTGGTGTCAAGTATGGAACACTATAGCAACTTTGCCTGACAAAGTAATATCACTGTTTTCTTTGTGGCCTGTTAAAATAATACCCATGTGTTATTTCTGCACCATTGAGTACGTGCTGTCTACATGTTTTATGTATTGACATTCCAATATCTGTACCATGCCCTAATGTAGGGGTTAACCGCCATTAATGTTTTTATATGCTTTTAATGACTGTTTGGATTCCCCCCACCATTGTTTAATAAAAACTTGTTACTTTTTGCACTATAAAAACTCTTGTTCTCCTTTTCTAATATCCTATAAGAGTAGATATATACCTTTAAAGGTAAAGTATAGATAAAAACCTGGGCTATTATGTATAAATAGCCACCCATAGATTGGTGAATGGTTATACATATTTATACATATTAGCCCGGGTTTTTATCTATACTTTACCTTAAAGGTGTATATCTATTCTTATAGGACATGTAAATATACTGCCATCTGTGATATACTGGGTGTGTTAATTACGGTCCAGCCACCCCATTTTGATATTACATTTGCACTTTATATTACTGAAGTGGTGTCTTGGTTAGCAGGGTTGATATGTGTGTTAATTCTCTATGTACCCAGTGGTCCAACATAATTGTGCAATAATCTCTTTTGTATTATCTATATTTATTATACCACACTGCACCAGTCTGTTTTTTGCATGTTTTTATGGGGTAGGGTGTTTTTAATCTGTGGGTACCAGCACTTTATAAATAAATTTATTCTGTAATATTTATTGTAGTGGATATTTATATGATGAAATAAAAGCATTGAATATATATATATAATTCTTTTGATAATGACTCATCTTTATGCAAACTCAATTTTTTGGTTGTCATGCCTGTTTATGGGGCCTACCCTACGCCACCAGGACAAAAAGAACTGTCGTCGGAATGGTCTGCGACGGACCAGGTCAAGACCAGGTCACCAAAAGGACTTACATAAAGGATCTTACAGAGAGAAAGTCGATGGATTTACTATCTTAAGACACAAGCCCCGTTGGGCCTAAATGATAGATTGACATATTCCCCCTTTCTCTAATATGACGGTATTATAGATTGATCCCTCCTCTTCCTAATATGCATCACTCTTTTTTGCTAGCTAATGATGTTTTCCATTGGTTTTAAAGGAGAAAAGAATGAGAAATATCAATGTTAAATAAATAATGATAACATAATGATTAATGCCATTGTCCCGATAGGAAACTCCTCCGTCATTGCCCCGAGATCGGGGTTTACGGATTGCAGATACCTTTATTTTTAGGTTCACCATTTGTCATGGGAGTTATGCTCTGTCCATTTGACTCAACTGTTTTAATTACATATTAATTACATATTTGTTCATCTTTTCTGGCTAACATAGGGTCGTTGTTTGTATACTCATGTGACAACCACTCAATCATCACCTTTCATTGTGCATAGGCCTCCTAATTAATTTTGCTATGGGATCCACATATAAGTAGGTCTGCATAGAAAATTCTGTGGTTATTAAGTAAATAAATAGATGTGTAGATTGTGTATGTTTTACCACAATGGGTGTACCTCTTTGATGCCATTATTAAATGCCATTAAGCTACCCAAAACACACGTTTTAATATTATTTCTTGATGCCTCCTCATGAAAAGATCGAGGGTTGGCCATTTGAGTGGGATTTGGATGGCATCCTGATTAGTGATGAGCGAGCATGCTTGTCACTACTCGGTACTCGCACGAGTATCACTGTACTCGGGCTGCTCGGCGGGGACCGAGTAATCTCGCGATACTCGTGCTTTACTCGTGGTCTTCATTTCTGCATGTTGGCGCTCTTTTGAGAGCCAGCCCTCATGCAGGGATTGGCTGGCAGACCACTGCAATGCCACAGCCCTGTTAGTTGTGGAATTGCAGTGATTGGCCGGCCTGCACAGCGTCACCGAGCCTTTATATCGGCCGGCGCGCTGTGCTCTGCTCACAGCTATTCTGACAGTGAGTGTAGGGAGAGTGTCGCTGATTCAGGGAAAGCTTTGCGGCCCTTTATAGCTTTTTCAGTTGCAGGGCTGCAAACAGTGTGACCAAAAGTCCTTCTCAGGACTATTCTAGTTGTATACAGGCAGGCAGGGTATAGCCAGGTCGGAGTACAGTAGCAGAGTCCTTCTCAGGACTATTGTTGCTATATACAGGCAGGGTATAGCCAGGTCTGAATACAGGCTAGTGACCAAAAGAGTCCTTGTCAGGACTATTGTAGCAGTATACAGGCAGGCAGGCAGGCAGGCAGGGTAGTGGTGACCGTATACCAGCCTTCATATCTGGGGCTGGTGTACACAGTGTAAAACAGTCCAGATAGTGTCTGACTTGTCTGTACTGTAATTGTCGCTCCCCAAAAAAACCTGTTAGTAGGTTATTATTGCGTCCGTGCTTGGTTTTTAAAACCGCACGTGTGTGCCTGTTGGTGGCAGCGTACAGGTGCACTGGTGTGCGTTTACCAAACTATTATATAACGCACAAGTGTAGTGTATAATACACGTCAGTCAGCAGTGGCTGATAGTGTCAGAGTTCTTAATTTTTGCTCCTAAAACCTGTGTTAGGTTATTATTGCGTCCGTGCTTGGTTTTTAAAACCGCACGTGTGTGCCTGTTGGTGGCAGCGTACAGGTGCACTGGTGTGCGTTTACCAAACTATTATATAACGCACAAGTGTAGTGTATAATACACGTCAGTCAGCAGTGGCTGATAGTGTCAGAGTTCTTAATTTTTGCTCCTAAAACCTGTGTTAGGTTATTATTGCGTCCGTGCTTGGTTTTTAAAACCGCACGTGTGTGCCTGTTGGTGGCAGCGTACAGGTGCACTGGTGTGCGTTTACCAAACTATTATATAACGCACAAGTGTAGTGTATAATACACGTCAGTCAGCAGTGGCTGATAGTGTCAGAGTTCTTAATTTTTGCTCCTAAAACCTGTGTTAGGTTATTATTGCGTCCGTGCTTGGTTTTTAAAACCGCACGTGTGTGCCTGTTGGTGGCAGCGTACAGGTGCACTGGTGTGCGTTTACCAAACTATTATATAACGCACAAGTGTAGTGTATAATACACGTCAGTCAGCAGTGGCTGATAGTGTCAGAGTTCTTAATTTTTGCTCCTAAAACCTGTGTTAGGTTATTATTGCGTCCGTGCTTGGTTTTTAAAACCGCACGTGTGTGCCTGTTGGTGGCAGCGTACAGGTGCACTGGTGTGCAATTTCCAGAAACTTTGATATAACGCACAAGTAGTGAATATACACGTCAGCAGTGCACAGCATTGCAAAATGCGCAAGGGCATTGGCAAGGAACAAGGAAGTGGACGTGATGGTGGTGCAGGCAGAGGCCGAGGTCGTGGGCAAGCTCTAATTTCGCCACAACAAAGGGCCACATCTAGTCGCTCGCACGTCCTGTCCCAAATTCTTGGGGACCGCAGCAGTACACCGCTCTTGAACCAAGACCAGTGTCAACAGGTTGTTAGTTGGATAGCGGATAATGCTTCCAGTCAGATTGGCACCACCACAAACACTCTGTCTTCCACACGGTCAAGTGTCAGTAGCCGTGATACTGCACCGCACATTTCTGAACCTGATCCTCCTTCCTACCACCAGGCTGAGTACACGTCCTCCTCGGACATTAATGATCCCACACTTGGACACTCGGAAGAGCTGTTCACGTTTCCATTCACACATTCTGGCCTCTCGCCAGCTCATATTGAAGTGGGTCATGAGGAGATCGTCTGTACAGATAGCCAAATATTTGAGCAGCCACGTTCTCACGAAGTTGGCAACGTGTCTCAACAAGTGGTGGACGATGATGAGACACAATTGTCAGCAAGTCAGGAGGAGGAGCAGGGTGCGGAAGAGGAAGACGACGTGGTGGATGATCCAGTAACTGACCCAACCTGGCAGGAGGATATGCAGAGCGAGGACAGCAGTGCACAGGGGGAGGGAGGCGTAGCATCACAACAGGCAGTAAGAAGCAGGGTGGTGGTCCCAGGCAGAAGTCAGGCAACCGTTCCCCGTAACAACACGACGACACAAGGTGCCTGTACAAATGTTAGGTCTTCACGAGTCTGGCAGTTTTTTAAGTTGGATCCAGATGATTCAAAAAAGGCCATTTGCAACACCTGCCGTGCCAGCATCAGCAGGGGTACCAAAACTAGCAGCCTGACCACCACCAGCATGATCAGGCACATGTCAGCCAAGCACCCGACTTTGTGGGAAGTACAACAGAGTCGAGGAGCAGTGCTTGCTGATGTCACTGCTACGTCTTCGCTGGTTGTGCATGCGAGCCAATCCTCTGTCCATGCTGCCTGCGAACAAGCCTCCTCCACTCCTGCACCTGCAGTTGCCTACGCAGAAAGAACACCATCATCAAGCACGTCCTTGTCCCAGCGCAGCGTTCAGTTATCCATTCAGCAAACCTTTGAACGCAGGCGCAAATACACTGCCAACACCCCACATGCCACAGTTCTAAATGCTAACATTTCGCGACTGCTTGCGCTGGAAATGTTGCCTTTTAGGCTGGTGGAGACAGAAGCATTCCGTGACCTGATGGCGGCAGCTGTCCCACGTTACTCGGTCCCCAGCCGCCACTATTTCTCCCGGTGTGCCGTCCCCGCGTTGCATAACCACGTGTCACAAAACATCACACGTGCCCTGAACAACGCTGTTTCACCCAAAGTCCACCTAACCACAGACACGTGGACAAGTGCTTGTGGGCAAGGCCGCTACATCTCGTTGACGGCACACTGGGTTAATATTGTGGAAGCTGGGACCCAGTCTGAGCGAGGGACGGAACACGTCCTTCCCACACCAAGGTTTGCAGGCCCTACCTCAGTCAGTGTTTCACCCACACTCTACAGCTCCGGAATGTCATGCTCTTCAGCCTCCTCCTCCTCCTGCGCATCCTCATCCACTGTGCCCTCCACACCAGTCACAAGCTGGAAGCACTGCAGCACTGCCTCGGCGAAGCGGCAACAGGCTGTGCTGAAGCTAATCTGCATAGGTGACAAACCCCACAATGCAGAAGAGCTGTGGACAGCTCTGAAACAGCAGGCAGATCACTGGCTCACACCTCTGAACCTAAAGCCAGGAAAGGTCGTTTGTGACAATGGCCGGAACCTGGTGGCGGCTTTGAGGCGAGGCCAGCTGACACATGTTCCATGCGTGGCCCATGTGCTCAACCTCGTGGTTCAGCGGTTTATAAAGTCATACCCAGAGCTGTCTGATCTGCTGGTAAAAGTTCGCCGCCTGTCTGCACATTTTCGAAAGTCACCTACTGCTTCAGCCGGCCTTGCCGGCTTTCAGCGCCGTTTGCATCTTCCGGCTCACAGACTGGTGTGTGATGTCCCCACGCGTTGGAATTCAACTCTGCACATGTTGGTCAGGATATGTGAGCAGAAGAGGGCAGTTGTTGAGTACCTGCATCACCTAAGCCGTCGGGAAATGGGTCAAACTCCACACATAACACCTGAGGAGTGGAGATGGATGTCAGACCTATGTACCATCCTCCAAAACTTTGAGGACTCCACCAAGATGGTGAGTGGTGATGACGCCATTATTAGCGTCACCATACCGCTACTCTGCCTTCTAAAACGGTCCCTTTTGAAAAACAAACATGATGCATTGCAGGCGGAGCGCGATGAGTTGCAGCAAGAAACAGTAGTGGGTGTGGGTGATAACACACAGCCCAGCCTCGTCTCATCACAACGTGCAGTGGAGGACTATGACGAGGAGGAGGATGAAGACATGGAGCAACTCTCCGGCCAAATTGAGGATATGACATGCACACCAGTCATATCCTCGATTCAGCGTGGCTGGCCAGAGGACAGGGTAGATGAGGAGGAGGAGGAGGAGGAGGAGGAGGAGGACAGCATGTTCAGTCATCTTGTTGGTCAGGCTACTGAAGTCCTGGCTGTTAAGAGTCTGGCGCACATGGCTGACTTTATGGTAAGCTGCCTGTCTCGTGACCCTCGCGTTAAGAACATCTTGGCCGACAATCATTACTGGTTGGTAACACTGTTAGACCCACGCTACAAGGAGAACTTTTTGTCTCTTATTCCCGTGGATGAGAGGTCAACCAAAATGCAGCAGTTTCGGAAGGCCATACTCACGGAAGTAGGCAAAGCATTCCCCTCACAAAACGCTAGCGGCATAGGTCAGGAATCAGTGGACAACCGAGGCGTACAGCCGAGAGAGGCACAAGTCCAATCCGCCAGAGGTAGGGGAACAGTCTTTAAGATGTGGGACAGTTTTCTCAGCCCCTCACGTACCACAGCCCCTGAGGTGCGGGGTAGTGCCACAAGAAATCCTAAGTTTGCCCAGATGCTGAAGGAGTACCTTGCAGATCGAACAACTGTACTCCGACATTCCTCTGTGCCTTACAATTATTGGGTATCCAAGCTGGACACGTGGCATGAATTGGCTCTCTACGCCTTGGAAGTCCTGGCCTGCCCTGCTGCTAGCGTTTTGTCAGAGCGTGTTTTTAGTGCCGCAGGTGGAATCATTACAGATAAACGCACCCGCCTGTCAACTGAAAATGCTGACAGGCTGACTCTGATAAAGATGAACAAGGGTTGGATTGGGCCAGACTTCACCACACCACCAGCAAATGAGAGCGGAATTTAAAGTTTGCCATGTACCTCCACTCACCCATGGGTACACTTCTCGACTTTGGATAATCGCTGGACTGCTCCTCCTTCTCCTCATGCGCCATCATGATGACCGTTACAATAGTTAGGTCTTTGTTTCAGGTATACCCCCAGTGGTAAATTTTTTCGCCCATTCTTTGCAGAATGGACATTACAACGACAGGAGACCCGCTCCTTTGCAATGGGAACAATGTTTTGAGGCCCTCATGCACGTCTCTACCCAGGGACAACGTGTAGCCTCCCAATTTTTGGCTGCCCTGCCTAAGGGCTATACTGAAATACACCCACTTCCTTAAAATGGACACTTAATGTTTTGAGGCCCTCATGCACGTCTCTACCCAGGGACAATGTGGAGCCTCCCAATTTTTGGCTGCCCTGGCAAAGGGCTATACTGAAATAGACCCACTTCCTTACAATGGGCACTTCAGGTTTAAAGGCCATCATGCACGTCTCTACCCAGGGACAATGTGGAGCCTCCCAATTTTTGGCTGCCCTGCCTAAGGGCTATACTATAATACACCCACTTCCTGACAATGGACACTTAATGTTTTGAGGCCCTCATGCACGTCTCTACCCAGGGACAATGTGGAGCCTCCCAATTTTTGGCTGCCCTGGCAAAGGGCTATACTGAAATAGACCCACTTCCTTACAATGGGCACTTCAGGTTTAAAGGCCATCATGCACGTCTCTACCCAGGGACAATGTGGAGCCTCCCAATTTTTGGCTGCCCTGCCTAAGGGCTATACTATAATACACCCACTTCCTGACAATGGACACTTAATGTTTTGAGGCCCTCATGCACGTCTCTACCCAGGGACAATGTGGAGCCTCCCAATTTTTGGCTGCCCTGGCAAAGGGCTATACTGAAATAGACCCACTTCCTTACAATGGGCACTTCAGGTTTAAAGGCCATCATGCACGTCTCTACCCAGGGACAATGTGGAGCCTCCCAATTTTTGGCTGCCCTGCCTAAGGGCTATACTGAAATACACCCACTTCCTTAAAATGGACACTTAATGTTTTGAGGCCCTCATGCACGTCTCTACCCAGGGACAACGTGTAGCCTCCCAATTTTTGGCTGCCCTGCCTAAGGGCTATACTGAAATACACCCACTTCCTTAAAATGGACACTTAATGTTTTGAGGCCCTCATGCACGTCTCTACCCAGGGACAATGTGGAGCCTCCCAATTTTTGGCTGCCCTGGCAAAGGGCTATACTGAAATAGACCCACTTCCTTACAATGGGCACTTCAGGTTTAAAGGCCATCATGCACGTCTCTACCCAGGGACAATGTGGAGCCTCCCAATTTTTGGCTGCCCTGCCTAAGGGCTATACTATAATACACCCACTTCCTGACAATGGACACTTAATGTTTTGAGGCCCTCATGCACGTCTCTACCCAGGGACAATGTGGAGCCTCCCAATTTTTGGCTGCCCTGGCAAAGGGCTATACTGAAATAGACCCACTTCCTTACAATGGGCACTTCAGGTTTAAAGGCCATCATGCACGTCTCTATCCAGGGACAATGTGGAGCCTCCCAATTTTTGGCTGCCCTGCCTAAGGGCTATACTGAAATACACCCACTTCCTTAAAATGGACACTTAATGTTTTGAGGCCCTCATGCACGTCTCTACCCAGGGACAATGTGGAGCCTCCCAATTTTTGGCTGCCCTGGCAAAGGGCTATACTGAAATAGACCCACTTCCTTACAATGGGCACTTCAGGTTTAAAGGCCATCATGCACGTCTCTACCCAGGGACAATGTGGAGCCTCCCAATTTTTGGCTGCCCTGCCTAAGGGCTATACTATAATACACCCACTTCCTGACAATGGACACTTAATGTTTTGAGGCCCTCATGCACGTCTGTATGCAGGGGCATTGGTGAACCTCACAATTTAGGACTGCCCTGGCAAAGGAAAATACTACAAAGACTCACTTCCTCAAAATGGGCACATTAGACTCAAGAGGCCTTCATGTACGTCTCTTCTCAGGGACATCGGAGTGCCACACAATGTTTTCACGTAAAATCTTTCATGTATTGATCTCAAAAAGTAACATACACCAGATCTATCTCACTATTGGGTATGTGCCCTTAACATTTCCGCCATGAAAAATCATTTTGGGGTCATTTTGGAAGGTTTTCTGGTGAGTCCGTAAAAATGGCGTAAAACGCGGACAAAATTGTTCACAGCTGTGACTTTTGAGTGATAAATGCTTCAAGGGGTCTTCCCCATGCTGTTGCCATGTCATTTGAGCACTCTTCTGAGACTTTTGTGACATTTTTAGGGTTTCTCCATGCTGCCGGGAGGTCATTTCACAAAAATACTCGGGTCTCCCATAGGATAACATTGGGCTCGTTGCTCGGGCCGAGTACACGAGTATCTTGGGAGGCTCGGCCCGAGCTTCGAGCACCCGAGCTTTTTAGTACTCGCTCATCACTAATCCTGATTGCAAATACTGATGGTTTTGCTCCTAATACATTTCAAACATCCTTTATACATTTTTTTAAATGGTTCTCCATTTACAATGAGGGTTATATATGTTGGCGTGATCCGTATGGCTCTTGGGCTACATATATTATACATAATCCCCTTTGACCCATGGTATTTGGGGTGATATTTTAGACACACAGCTTACATATAAGCCTCATCATGGGCTTACAGGTGCAGACCAGCGGATGCCTGCTTACATATGTGGAGCTCCTGTCATTTTTCCAGGAGCGGCAGGGTATTATTGGAAGATGTGGTCATTAACTTTAGGAGTGCACATAAGGTGGCGCTATCGATTTGTCTCTTTTTTTGCCCCTTATGTTTTGATACCTTTTCATTCCATATGGCCACCTTCTAAAGTATGGGCAGATTGGCCTGTACTAATACCTTCCTCTAAATTGCGCCCCCGCCTCACGCGCTGTCACTTCAGGCATTATATTAGTCTGAATGTTTATTTATAAATGCGCATGCGCGGGCAAACCTCCATAAGCTCCCATGTGTATAACCTATGACACGTTACTGGGGGCGGCACCGCACGGCTGGGCGTGTGTACAGGCAGCGTCACCATCATGACGTCTAGGTTACCGCCCCTTGCCGGCACAATGGAAATTTTAGATAGGTTGTCTTTATCGCAGCGAATGTACACTTGCGCAGTGAGGACCCTGGGACCTCTTGTGTCCAGTTTGCAGGATACAGTTGATTCTTAGGGACAGAGTAGCCCTTGATGTTGATTGGATGCCTTGTCCATGTGACTCTGATTGGCGCCGTCATTTAAACCCGGACATTCTGGATTCTGGGCACACAGCCATGGATCACTTTTCCATACACATTGGATACATGTGATTTTTCAGCCTCCTGATGATCCTTACATCTTGAAAGGGGAAACGCGTCGAGGCACTGCAGAGCATTCATCTTAAGGGAAGTAATTAATTTTAATCATTTTCCCCGGGTGTTTATACACCATGTTTTTCTTGGCTCCATAATTTTCTCTTATGATTGCCTATAGGCACTGCACTATACAGTGCCTACAAGTAGTATTCAACCCCCTGCAGATTTAGCAGGTTTGATAAGATGCAAATAAGTTAGAGCCTGCAAACTTCAAACAAGAGCAGGATTTATTAACAGATGCATAAATCTTACAAACCAACAAGTTATGTTGCTCAGTTAAATTTTATTAAATTTTCAACATAAAGGGTGGGTCAATTATTATTCAACCCCTAGGTTTAATATTTTGTGGAATAACCCTTGTTTGCAATTACAGCTAATAATCGTCTTTTATAAGACCTGATCAGGCCGGCACAGGTCTCTGGAGTTATCTTGGTCCACTCCTCCATGCAGATCTTCTCCAAGTTATCTAGGTTCTTTGGGTGTCTCATGTGGACTTTAATCTTGAGCTCCTTCCACAAGTTTTCAATTGGGTTAAGGTCAGGAGACTGACTAGGCCACTGCAACACCTTGATTTTTTCCCTCTAGAACCAGGCCTTGGTTTACTTGGCTGTGTGCTTTGGGTCGTTGTCTGGTTGGAAGATGAAATGACGACCCATCTTAAGATCCTTGATGGAGTAGCGGAGGTTCTTGGCCAAAATCTCCAGGTAAGCCGTGCTATCCATCTTCCCATGGATGCGGACCAGATGGCCAGGTCCCTTGGCTGAGAAACAGCCCCACAGCATCATGCTGCCACCACCATGCTTGACTGTAGGGATGGTATTCTTGGGGTCGTATGCAGTGCCATCCAGTCTCCAAACGTCACGTGTGTGGTTGGCACCATTGGTCTCATCAGACCAGAGAACCTTGAACCAGTCTGTCTCAGAGTCCTCCAAGTGATCATGAGCAAACTGTAGACGAGCCTTGACATGACGCTTTGAAAGTAAAGGTACCTTACGGGCTCGTCTGGAACGGAGACCATTGCGGTGGAGTATGTTACTTATGGTATTGACTGAAACCAATGTCTCCACTGCCATGAGATCTTCCCGGAGCTCCTTCCTTGTTGTCCTTGGGTTAGCCTTGACTCTTCGAACAAGCCTGGCCTCGGCACGGGTGGAAACTTTCAAAGGCTGTCCAGGCCGTGGAAGGCTAACAGTAGTTCCATACGCCTTCCACTTCCGGATGATGCTCCCAACAGTGGAGACAGGTAGGCCCAACTTTTTGGAAAGGGTTTTGTACCCCTTGCCAGCCTTGTGACCCTCCATGATCTTGTCTCTGATGGCCTTGGAATGCTCCTTTGTCTTTCCCATGTTGACCAAGTATGAGTGCTGTTCACAAGTTTGGGGAGGGTCTTAATTAGTCAGAAAAGGCGGGAAAAAGAGATAATTAATCCATACATGTGAAGCTCATTGTTCTTTGTGCCTGAAATACTTCTTAATACTTTAGGGGAACCAAACAGAATTCTTGTGGTTTGAGGGGTTGAATAATAAATGACCCTCTGAATAAACTTTTCACAATTTAAAAAAAAAATAAAAAAAGAAATAACATTCTTTTTAGCTGCAGTGCATTTCACACTTCCAGGCTGATCTACAGTCCAAATGTCACAATGCCAAGTTAATTCCGAATGTGTAAACCTGCTAAATCTGCAGGGGGTTGAATACTACTTGTAGGCACTGTATATGGATACATTGTTTGATCCAGGTTGTGCACTGTCTATTTGGCAGATCTTTGGGATATAGTTTATCCATGTGTGCTGGCCACTATATTCACTGTGTATCTACATAGTGATATTTACTTTACACATTCTAATATATCATTAATTGGCCGCATCTGATTATTTGTTTGCCTATGGGCACAGCGCAATACATGTGTACATCTTGTTTCAGACTGTGCACTGTCTTTTTGGCAGACCTTTTGAATGTAGGTTTTCCATGGATGATGGCCGTGATATGGATTATGATAGGGGAGATGATACTGAGTGACGGAATATGAAAACAAGTTTTCCTCCATTTAGGTCCTCCTTCACATTAGTCTGAATGACGTTTCATGTGTTGTCCTGGTTGGTTCAAATTGGTTGTTTACCTTCCTTTAGACCCAACACATGATCCTTTGTGTGTCGGTTTTGATTTCCATGATTGGAAGATATTAACTTTGATTAATCTATACCAAGCATAGTCTCATATCACTATCTGGCCATCTTTAGTGTAATTAATTTAATTCACTATTTTAGGGTTTAGTGAGGGAAAGCCGACGTGGAACGGGGGCGCCCAAAACAGTTACGGTGTCACACCCTCCGTTGGTAGGTAGGAGCTAGATCCCATAGGGTGCTATAGGGATCCCATATATATTTAGCTCCTCCCCCCTCATATTCCCTTGTGTGTTTTATAACCACTGGGTGTCTATTCTATTTTAATATATATCAATAAAGTTTAATATTTTAAGTAAATTTGAGGTCTTTTCCGTTTGTATGTGTACCAGCACTTTATAAATAAATTTATTCTGTAATATTTATTGTAGTGGATATTTATATGATGAAATAAAAGCATTGAATATATATATAATTCTTTTGATAATGACTCATCTTTATGCAAACTCAATTTTTTGGTTGTCATGTCTGTTTATGGGGCCTACCCTACGCCACCAGGACAAAAAGAACTGTCGTCGGAATGGTCTGCGACGGACCAGGTCAAGACCAGGTCACCAAAAGGACTGGTGATCACTTCGTATACGGGTTTTGGGTTAAAGACTCATGTGTAGTGGCTGGTGATGGTATGGTACCTGGTATGTTGATATGTAAATATCTCCCCTGTGTGGGAAAAGTTGTATTTAATTTTCTTGTCTTTGCAGCCCGAGGACGTGCTCTTGATAACCAAGGGGGAATGTGGCGCCCCTGACCTGGTCAGGCACCACTGAGTACTGCACACATGCTGGGACAGTACTTCCAGGTAATCCTAGAGGCCAAAATGAGGTGTGTACGTGTAACGACTGAATGCCAGTCGTTATGACTATTAAGATGCGATGGCACTATGGAAAACTCAGGGACACAAAGATGGTGAATAACAGTTTTCTTTATAAGTCTCAAAAAATTATTTTACAAAAAAAACAAAAACAATAACAGTTTATGCAACTTGGAGGACTTCAAGTGTCGGTCTGTAGGGATGAACTGTGGGGAGACAAGGCATGCACACCAGTGACCATGCAAGGGGAACACATGAAATAGCAGAAACTGCTGTGTGAACACTTACTTGAAAAATCCAATAGCTATATGCAAGAGTGAAAATGTGAAAAATGGAATCTGCATTACTGCCATGAACATATGAATCAAGAGAAATTTAGCTACTGAATTGATCAATGCAATAGAGCCCCAACACTACGCCAAAGTATTTCTCTACGTTGGGGTCCCTAGCTTGTGTGTGTCCTCTCATGCAGTTAAAAAACTTACCGTGTATGGGAAGCTGAGACCCAGGCTATTTATGCGTATGATATGGATTGGCAATAGGTGTGGTTGGGGAGGGTTCACAAACGAAAAACTACTAACAAATAAGGAATAACGTTTGGAACACCATTCTAAGTCTGAACTGGGTGCAAAAACCTAAAAAAAATCTCTTGATTCATATGTTCATGGCAGTAATGCAGATTCCATTTTTCACATTTTCACTCTTACATATAGCTATTGGATTTTTCAAGTCAGTGTTCACACAGCAGTTTCTGCTATTTCATGTGTTCCCCTTGCATGGTCACTGGTGTGCATGCCTTGTCTCCCCATAGTGATGTTTTTTTAGGTTTTTGCTGTGTGGACCTGATTGTTGTTTATAGGATATCTTATTCCCAGGGACACGTTGTATGACATATATGAGGCTAATTATAGGTTATTCCTTATTTGTTTGTAGGGATGAACTGGACTATATTTCCCCCCACTATACCGCTCCCTCCCTTATCTATTAATGGGGCTTACCGGGTATTCTGTTTCTTGCCTGTAGCAATGAATACAACCGCTCTAATTATCAGTCCCTTAGATAACTGTATGGTTTACTCACTCTAGGCTTCCACAGATAGCTCAACTCAGCACAACGATGACTTGTAGGAAGACAAGGAGAAACGCTGCAGTTTTCTTCTAGAATCTTGTATTAAGTACAAAGTAAATGCAGGTGAAAAGGAATAATCTGTACAGGGTTGCAGACATGTCTCTTCAGCAATGATTTCTCTAGACTAACTGAAGGAGAAGGGAGGAGCATTCTATACAGAAGCCAACTAAGGGAGGTACATAGGGACAAACTTCATACAGTCTAATCTACCTAGCAACAATAAAGGAATTTCCTGATAGGAGGAAAAATATACAATGCAAGAATTATATACAACAGGTTGTTCCCATTCATGGGACACAACACTCCCCGTCTGAAATCGTATGATTTCACAAGTCCTTCTACGACGTAAGGAGTCGATCCTGTCCCTCGATGTCACGAAACCTGTAACGAGATAAGAGACAACAGAAAAAATGCAACGTAATGCACTGAATTCAAGTCCATGCTTTGTTGATGACGCATTGTCCTTGCGTAAAAAATGAAAAAGTAGAAAAATGTTAAACATGAATTCAAGTTCAACAAACCCATCTTCAGATTGGGGAAGCCGCAAACATGCCAACTCTTCCTCCAACCCAATAATCCAACGGAAAAGTTTTAATCCAAAGGAAAAGTTCAAGGTTCAATTGGACACGGACAGTTGTGTCTCCGTACAGCAGGGGTAAGGAAAGGTACGCTCCCCGCCGTGGCAGTGTCCAACGACAAAGTTAGTTCATGTAACGTCCTCCTTTGGTAAAAATAGCACGAGTTCGGTGACTGGACGAATCACACACATGCGCCAGCCGTGGCACGTTGAAGACTTGTAGTTGGTGAAACAGTGAGCGACGTGAATAAGACGAGCTACGGCTCGTACCGCAGATGACCAACTTGTGAAGCGCTTGAAGCGATGAGGTCTCAACTTCTGTTTTGATGGTACTGAAGTGTAGCGAGCGGAGACGACCGGTCTCATTTCCTTGTCAGATTCTGGTTCCACCAGCTCGTACATGTTGCCGGCGTAGTTATCGCAGGTCTCCTCGTATAAGATACTTGGAGGTGTCAGCCACATGTTGTCGCCGAGTTTGGATGCAGCAGTGAGTCTCGTTCCTCGGTCAGCTGGGTTTTGTTCGGTGGGAATGTGGTGCCACTGTTCAGCATGATCTCTGTCGAGGATGTTTTGCGTAATCTCGACAAAGCATTTCTCCATCTCTGGTTGTCTTTCCAAAGTGCGTTTTAGAGAGGAGGACCTTGCGGTTGCTTGCTGGGAGTTGTTTGGCAACCTTGGCCTTGGAGACCGAAAGGGTAATGGGGCTACTCAACTGTTAGGCGGGCTTTGCACACTGCAACATCGCAGCCCGATGCTGCGATGCCGAGTGCGATAGTGCCCGCCCCCGTCGCAGCAGCGATATGTGGTGATAGCTGGCGTAGCGAAAATTATCGCTACGCCAGCTTCACACACACACTCACCTGCCGTGCGACGTCCCTGTGGCCGGCGGCCCGCCTCCTTGTTAAGGGGGCGGGTCGTGCGGCGTCACTGTGACGTCACACGGCAGGCGGCCAATCGGAGCGGAGGGGCGGAGATGAGCAGGATGTAAACATCCTGCCCATCTCTTTCCTTCCGCATATCCTACGGAAGCCGCAGTGAGGCCGGTAGGAGATGTTCCTCGCTCCTGCGGCTTCACACACAGCGATGTGTGCTGCCGCAGGAGCGAGGAACAACATCGGACCGTCGCGTCAGCGTAATCATGGATTACGCCGACGCTGCACCGATGATACGATAACGACGCTTTTGCGCTCGTTAATCGTATCATCTAGGCTTTACACACTGCGATGTCGCATGCGATGCCGGAAGTGCGTCATTTTCAATTTGACCCCACCGACATCGCACCTGCGATGTCGCAGTGTGCAAAGCCCGCCTTAGAGTCATTTTGAGAGAACTCTTTATCCATAATCTTTATGAATTCTTTGTCTTCTCTCATCGAAGCCAATTTGTTGTCTTCATTTGTAGACTCGAACGCTGTTGACCCGAAGTCGTCATCCCAGAGATGATATGCGTTCGCGCAGTCGGGAGGCTGCTGTCGCCACCTGGTGTCGCTCAGCCTCTCTTTAACCCCGTAGTGATGCGGACATGATTGAAAGTAAGTGCCGCGACCGTTTGGGAGGATGTGCGTCTTGTAGGAGGAGATCGTGTCGGGACTCTTCACTCTGCCTACGCAGACGTTTCCAATGATCACCCAGCCTAGGTCGTAGCGCTGAGCGAATGGTGCATCGTGTGGCCCGTTGATGTGTTGGCGTACTTTGTGTAGCCGGAGAATGTCCCTTCCAATCAGAATCAGGATTTTTGCACTATGATCAAGAGGTGGGATCTTGCTGGCGATAGTTCTCAGGTGAGGGTGGTGAAGAGCTGCCTCTGGTGTTGGAATCTCTTCCCGGTTAGCCGGTATCTGGTTGCACTCGACGAGTGTCGGTAGAGGTATCTCTACGGTATTTTCAAGAGATGTTACCACGAGACCACTGGCTCTTCTTCCGCAAGCTTCTGAGATGCCGCTGCAAGTACCTAGTGTGTAAGGGTAGGCAATTCCTTTTAAGTCGAACAAGTCGAAGAGTTCAGACCTGGCGAGTGACCTGTTGCTCTGGTCATCCAGGATGCTGTACACCTTCACGGCCCTTTCTGGGTGACCTTTGGGATATACCCTTACTAGGCATATTTTCGCACAAGACTTGTCCCAGAGATCTTCTCCGCAGACTGCGGTGCACGAGGAGGATACTGTGAGGTGGTTTGCAGCTTGGCCTGTACTCTCCCCGCCATGACTTGTGGTAGGAGAAGATGTAGGTGCAGGATCAGGCTGAGATGGGTGCAGCGCTTGTACGTGATCCGTGCTGTCGCACTCCATGCACTTAATTGTAACCTTACAGTCCTTGGCAAGGTGTTCTGTAGAGGCACAACACCTGAAACATACCCCAAACCTTTTCAAGAGTTCCTTTCGTTCTTGAAGGGGTTTCTTCCTGAAGCCAATGCACTTCTTCAGGGGGTGTGGCAGTTTGTGAATAGGACATTGGCGGTTCGGATTTTCCGCCTTCCCGCCTTCAGTGCCATTGTCTGGTGCTGACGGTGTAGGTGGTAGAACGTCGGTCTTCTTGACTGATACTGGGCCCCTACGTTTTCTGTCATTTTGATGAGGGCTCTCATACCTAGGAGCTGGTGAAGTGGAGTCGGTGGGTTCTCCACAGGTGAAGCTGGGGTCTGCCTTACGTTCTGCGATGCCATTGATGAACTCGCAGAAGTAGGAGAATGGAGGGAAGGACACTTGGTGCTCCTTTTTATAGTTTGTTCCTACCGTAGTCCACCTTTCCTGCACGTTGTAAGGTAACTTGGCGACTATGGGTTTCACCCCACGAGCGGTGTCCAGGTAGCTGAGGCCAGGTAGGTGTGTGTCTGTTTTGGCCAGCTGGAGCTCGGACAGCAGGTCGCTGAGTTCCTGGTACTTTGAAGCATCCTTGCTAGATATTTTAGGAAGATCGTATAGTTGTTTCAGCAATGCATCTTCAATTGCTTCAGGACTGCCGAAGCCTTTCTCTAGCCTGTCCCATGCGGTTGCGAGACCAGTTGTTGGGTCGCTGATGTAGACGGATCTGAGTCTCTTGATTCTCTCAGTAGACTGTGGCCCTAGCCACCTGATTAGCAAGTCCAGCTCTTCAGCAGCTGTAATGCCGAGGTCACGCGTTGCGGTTTTGAAGGCACACTTCCACCCTCTGTAGTTTTCAGGCTGGTCGTCATACTTTGTGAGACCGGTGTTGGTGAGTTCTCGGCGGATCATGTACCTCGCAAAGTCGGACATGTCTGATCTTTCTGATAGTTGGGGCACATTTGCTGACTGCGTGATGCTGGTTGCGTGGTTCGTAGCTTCGTGGTTCGGGAACATGGGAAAGTACGGAGTGGCGTAGGCGTTTAGACCAGTGACCGCCGGTTTGGTGTGTACAGTCTCTGTTGTATGCGGGTCTGGAACTACACAGTTGTTGGGAGTGTAGCGCCTTGCCGGCATGTTAGGTTGCATGTAGACATGGGCATACGGAGGTTCCTGATGCGCAGGGTGTGGCTGTGCATTGGAATATGAAGCTGGTTCAGGCTTAAAAGTCTGAGGTGCATTGGACTGACCTGGAAGGCTGGAAGCTGTAGGTGGATCAGTGTCTTGAGGCTCTGGAGTGTTAGCACTGATGGGAATGTTGACGGTAGTTGGCGGTTCGTCGGCTTGGCTCAGCACGTAATCTCTTGTACGCTTAAGTGAGTCTTCTGTGTTGAGATCACACAAACTGGCGCTGCCTTCTTGGCTCCCACCCAGAGCTTGCTCAAAGACTTTTAGCCTTGCCATGGCCGCCACATGTTCACATTCCTTCTGAAGGGCTTCAATTTCTGCTTCCTTGCGTGCAGATTCTGCTTTCATCTCTGCTTCTCTGCGTGCAGATTCTGCTTCCTTGTGTGCAGATTCTGCTTTAATCTCTGCTTCCTTGCGTGCAGATTCTGCTTTCATCTCCGCTTCCTTGCGTGCAGATTCTGTTTTCATCTCTGCTTCTCTCTGGGCGAAGATGGCGTGTACTTTTGTTGTTTCTGCTTCAGCGCGCGCTTTTATGAGCTGCTCGCTGAGGGTTGAGTACCTTGATGAGCCTGATTTGAGTGAGTGCCTTGAGCTCTTAATGGACCTGGATTTGTAAGATGCTGCTCCTGACATTTGCGCAATTTTTGCTTCAGTCTCGTTCACAATGTCGCGCACGGTGCGGTCTCGTTCAGCATTAAGCTGTTGGAAGTCCTGTAGTTCTTTTTCAGACTCAGACGTATTTGCTCTCAGCAGGGTAGAGGAATATTTTTTACAAATCTCTTTGTAGGACTGGTATGCTGAGTACAGTTGTTCCAGGGCTCCCCCTGATGGTAGCTCATGAGCACCGGGCACAGATAAAACAGTCACTTGTTTTTGCACTCTTTGCCACAATAATGCTGTCTGGGTAAATAGTTCACTTCTGGCTGTTTCTAGGTTCTCTTTAACCTTCCATGTTGGTTTGGTTAACCGCTTAGATCTTTCACTGTAATTTGAGTGTGAGACCATGTCTTCCTCTTGTTGCTTTAAAGCAGGTAGGGAAATTGTTCTCTTTGACTCCAGCAGGAAGGGTGAATGCTGCCTGCACTGGTTGTCAGGGAAACAATACAATGTTGCAATCTCTGCAGTCTGTTTTGCAGGAAGTATTTGCAGAGTCTCTGGCTGCAATTTACAATTAGCTTATGGGGGATTCTTGGTTATAGCTGCACACAGTTCTGATAACAGGTTAATACTTTACATTGCACTTTGTCTGAAGCTGCTATAAAGTTTTATGCTGTGGCTTGTTATCAGCCCCTTGGGGTAATCCTTTCTCTGGATTGTATGCAGTATAGCACTCCTGGAAACAGGTTCTTTACTGATATATGTATACTAATCCCGGTCACAGCTAATCCTTTTCACTATTCTGATTCTTCCTAGTAGCAATGAATACAACCGCTCTAATTATCAGTCCCTTAGATAACTGTATGGTTTACTCACTCTAGGCTTCCACAGATAGCTCAACTCAGCACAACGATGACTTGTAGGAAGACAAGGAGAAACGCTGCAGTTTTCTTCTAGAATCTTGTATTAAGTACAAAGTAAATGCAGGTGAAAAGGAATAATCTGTACAGGGTTGCAGACATGTCTCTTCAGCAATGATTTCTCTAGACTAACTGAAGGAGAAGGGAGGAGCATTCTATACAGAAGCCAACTAAGGGAGGTACATAGGGACAAACTTCATACAGTCTAATCTACCTAGCAACAATAAAGGAATTTCCTGATAGGAGGAAAAATATACAATGCAAGAATTATATACAACAGGTTGTTCCCATTCATGGGACACAACACCGGGTGCACTACTACAGATAATGGCATGTGATCCCTCCAAGGATATAATCTTACAACCACCTCCCCTTATGTTTAGAATTCAATCAGGGTACCCGACCACCTTCCCATATACAGTCACAAACAAGTAAATATATGTACATGTGACGCCCTGGGCAAGCCAGGGGTCACAGGTCACAACACCACATGCACCCCACATTCCCTGCAGGTACATCAGCTAACCCTAAAATCCTTGTTGCCTTCCTCCAGGGGCTGATGTTCACACCAGGGGGTGGGCCAGGCGGTTGGCTCCGCCCACCGAGGAGTTCACAGCCCTGGAGGCGGGAAAACCAGGCAGATGAGAGGAGAGTTTGAAGGGTGAGGAGTAAACAGTGAGGTGGTAGAGAAGCAAAGGAGAAAAGCTGTAGTGACAGAAAAGTGGCAGTAGTAAAGCCTGAAGTTGGTCCGGGTGTATGCCCCGGACTGTGACAGCAAGGTCAGCAGACGGAGGTGATTGTCTGGAGTGGGACTGTCTGGAGGTTGCTGAAAGGACCGCGGACGGGTGGTGACCCGGCGGTACTGGAGCAGTATACGAAGGAGAGTCAGCACCAGGGCAGGGGCTTTTCGGATCCCGGCAAGGCTAGGAGTCGCCATAATTTGCCAAATCCGTCAGTGAAGGGGACGTCTGTCTCCCAACAACCAAGTCCTGATTGAAGGCAACAGTCTGACCATTGAGGGGAGACACCGCCACCGCCAAGGCACCAGTTTCCCAGAGCCAGCGCCTGCGGGCAAGAGAGGGGCTCCTCCAGCCCAGATTGAAGCCGGGGAGCGGGTAACCGGTGGGGACCCATCGCTACCAAAGAGACATTCCATAGGTGCAGGGAAGAGACCGTCACCGCTAACTGTAGGGAACCGCAGCACCGTGAACCGACTGAGGGACCCGTCCAACCAGCCGTTTGTTTACCGAGAACTGTGTCGTGTTTACTGGCTGAGTGAGTACCTCCGTGCCGTGCGGCACAGCGCTGCCCCTGCGCCCCTGCACCTCCACAGGCCCCATACCCACCTGTCCTCCATTCCAATCCCATCACCGGGCCCCGGGAGCACCACAACCCCTACCCACGGAGGGGCACATCAACAACTGGCTGCTCCATACCATCCCTCCCGGGCTCCCCATACAGAGCAGCGGTGGTGTTAACAAATCACCACAACCGTGGGTGGCGTCACGGACAATAAACAATCCCAATCACCCAAGCCCCTTTTCACTCACGGGCGAGGAGCGCCGCTCGAGTCCCCGGGATCCGGCCCATCGCTCGAGCCACCGAGCAGCTGCGGCAGCCGGACCCGAGCAGTGGGAGAGCGTGGCGTCCCCTCCTCCGCCCGCGACATACATGTATCTTTATACCTGTACCTCTAGCTCTACATGTACCTCTATTCAATATTCGGTACCTCACTGCCCCCAGACAGTGTGATGAAGCAAAGGCAGAGTAGTCTTATTATCAGCACAGCACAGCTTAACCTCCAATAACTTCCGGTTCAGAGCAAACGCCTCAGGATAAACAAGAAAACACTGCTCCTTCTCAGGAAATAATCTATAGAATAATCTTCCTTCTTCTTTATGCTATCTATCTATCTGTCCCTGACTGACTATTATACACCGATCGGTCTCAGATCAATTGTTACTCACTAAAGTCTTTCACTCAAGATGGCGTCTGTCCCCTCAGACTGCTTCTGATTCACTCTTAGATGATTTTGGCCAAACAGTTTCTGGAGAAAAATTCACTCAGATGAATTCCCCTCGTCAGGGGCAGTAGGAGCTCCAAGAAAAAAAAACGAGTAAGCAGTCCATAAAAAGAAAAAAAAAACAGGCAATTCTATGAATCCAAACTCGGGAAAAGAACAGCCGTCTTTATATTGCGCTGTCCCTCAAATCTTGAGTGAAATTTTTTTAACCGTCTCAGCCTACATTACCAGGGAAACCTAATGTAACCCCTTACTGTCTAGCAGTGTGCCTGCCCTCTAGTGACACCTAGTGGCCATTTAAATTATAGCATAAATATATAATGTGCAATACAGGGTAATATTGTGGTACCGTGTTAGCCAGAAAAATCAATTGAAAAGCATAAATATATAAAATACATTAACAAACATGCAAGTTTATCTTATGCACATTTTCAACCTGTTACATACGCACAGACACATAGCAACCAGTTCCCCAACACCATTAGATGGGACCCTTGGGCAGTCCCTAGAGGGGTCTGGCCTTCAATTCTTGTCAAAGGGTGTAGTAGGGGCCTGGGAGCTAAAGTGCAGAGGCTAAAAGGAAAGGTGTGGAGCGAGCCAGTCTGGTAGTGGTGAGCGGCGGTTGCTAGGAGACACAGACACGCACTCACACTAGTCAGACTCTGCGCGGTGTATTGACAGTTAGTGGGGGAGAACGGTCATTGAGTGAAGACGCTGAAAAGGTGCTCTGATGACTAGGCACGTACGGGGAACAGGTCCCTAGAGTAGACTCAAGTTTAACTACCTGCTAAACCTGCCGGTGAGGGGAACTACAAGAACCTCACCAACCACACAGAGTCCGAGCCTCAGCAGCAACGCAGGAACCCATAAGGGGACAGAGCTTGAAGCCATCTCCCCTGTTCCACGCTTCCGGCAAACGGTCCAAAAAGGGGAAAAGGGCAGTAGCGACTCCCTGGATAAACCCCCACGGTACTTCAAGTCAGGGGTTATCCGAAAACAGAAGTGCTAGGAAGGCGAGCTAAGTGTCACCCTCAGACTGGCTTGAAGGATACCTGGTTTCACTTGGTTTATTGAAGCATCGCCCGGGTTACCTCACAATAACATCAACAGTGAGTAAAAAGCAGTTAAAAAGTCTTTCTGGACTGAGACTGAATTATTCTAGGACCTGTTGTTCTACACATCCGAGCCCCTGGGGCCAGCTTCACTCACGGGAGGCCACATCATCAGACTGCAGACCCCATCAGCCCCAGACACTCGTTAAATTTGCAGAGGCGGTCACCCATATCCCTGACTGCAAACCGTGAGTGGCGTCACGACACATATATACAAAACCGACAAAACCGACATATTTGTTGCCATATACAGAAGAAGACCCTGTGGCGTTCCTGAAGCTGGAGCGACATCCCTGGGGCGACACACCAACATTCAGTTTTTTTAGGTAAAAACATTTCCTGCAAATACTTAACATGTGCACATGCCCTTAAAGGTAACCTGTCAATTTCTCACCTGTGGGGGGTCCGATTCAGTCTGGTCTGGTGGGCGTCGTTGATTTTGACCCAGCGCTTCCTCTGCCCTTGCGATCGCTGTCTTCGTGCTTCCTTGTTGTGGATGACATATGCTACATCATCTACACATTGTCCCTGTTGCGCTCTTGCACACGCACACTTCCCTCTGCCATGCTTAGAATAGAGCTAGGTACAGTAATAGGCACGCATGGAGAAAGGTCAAAGAACGCCCACACATGTGCACTACAATACTTTGCTGTGCCCTCAGCATGGCAGAGAGAAGTGATCGTGTGCAGGAGAGCAATGGAGAGCACTGTGTGGATGACATAGGATATGTCATCCACACGAAGCAAAAAGGAGGGACGCCCATCAGACTGGAACGTATCGGGCCACCAGAGGGTCAGTAGGTAACAGGTTCCCATATTCCGCAACGCTTTACAATTCAGAGCGGACATAAACAGACATATGAGACATCACAAAATAACAAAATTCAGATACCAAGAGGAGAGAGGGCCCTGCTCATAAGCTTACAGTCTATGAGGAAATAGGGGATGCACAAAAGGTAAATGGGGGGGGTGGGGAGAGAAAAGCTGTGACTGTAGACTAGTGGCAAACCTGGGCATTTTTTTAATGTCTATCGCCTTTATAGAATATTCTGGACTTGGATAAAAACATTTTGGACACGTAATCTATAGTCACAGGGCTCAATGTATTGAAAGAGCAAGGTAAAAAAGAGCCATGTTAGTAAAGCAAGTATTTGATCCAATCATTTGTAAGAGTGTTGGACTATTGCTGTTATGTTCCTGCTCCCAAAGACACCAATAGCATTGTGCAGTATCATGTCAATCTTTTGCATCTTTTGTGAATAATATGTTACGTGAACTGTGAAGATAATGTATGTATTGCAAAGTGTTAAGGGAGCTTTACACGCTACGATATCGTTAATGTTTGGTCGCCGGGGTCAAGTTGTTAGTGACGCACATCCGGCGTCATTAACGATATCGCAGCGTGTAATACTTACCAGCGACCTTAGGCGACCTCAAAAATGGTGAAAATCGTTCACCATGGAGAGGTCGTCCCAAAGTCAAAAATCGGTAAGGGTTGTTTAGCGTTGTGGTTCATCGCTCATGCGGCAGCACACATCGCTATGTGTGACTCCGCATGAGCGAGGAACGTCTCCTTACCTGCCGCCGGCCACAATGCGGAAGGAAGGAGGTGGGCGGGATGTTACTTCCTGCTCATCTCCGCCCCTCTGCTTTGATTGGCCGGCCGCTTAGTGACGTTGCGGTGACGTCGCTGTGATGCCGAACGTCCCTCCCCCTTCAAGTAGGGATTGTTCAGCAGTCACAGCGATGCCGCCGACCAGGTAAGTATATGTGACGCTGCGTAGCGATAATGTTCGCTACGGCAGCGATCACAAACAATCGCATGCGCGACGGGGGCGGGTACTTACACGGTCGCTATCGCTAGAAATTGCTAGCGATATCGCTACCGTGTAAAGCCCCCTTTACTGTGTAATGTATAGTGTACGCTACGTGTGATATGTAATGTTGATAATGTAAAATTTGAAGTTTGGCATTGCAATTGTGTAGGAAGTTACCAGTAAGATCTGAAGCAAAACAGTGGGAACTAGGACTGTGTCTGATTATTCCCTGTTGAACTGTAACACTAGAAGATAAGTGCCTGCTAACCTGGGCAACTGCAGGCTGTTATTTTTAGGCTGGGGGAGCACAATAACCATGGGTCTCCCCGCCTGACAATACCAGACCCAGCTGCCAGGCTATATATAGCTGGGTATCAAAATTGAGGGAAACCATACGTTGTTTTTTTAAATTGTTAAGAAAAAATGCCGGATGCGGTTCCTCTTATTTTGATACACGGCCAAGTTAAGCGCACAGCTTTATTTGTGCTGGGTATCATAATATGGGGGGACCTGGTGACAATTTTATTATTTATTTATTTTATACCACAATAGACACACGTAGCATCCGTGATTTGAAGAATCCAGCTGACACGCGCGTCTGACTGCAACCAACCACAGATGCCGATGGGCGGGGAAAGCAGTAGATATGGAAGAAGGCTAATGCATGTCCCTGGAAGTGAATGAGCAGCCGCGGGAGCAGTTACAGCTGTGCAGGAGACTCGGTAAGTATAGTGTGCTTGCTCCTATCCCCTTATCTCTTCTACCTCGATTTTTAATCCCTGGATTCTGGTCCCCATAGACTTATATGGGGACTGGTGTCTGGCCAGATATGCAGGATTAATTCTGGACTGGAACTGGATTTTTTGTTAATCCGGTTAGGTCTGCTGATCCCAGATACCTGCAAGTCCACCCATCACTAGTCCTGCCCAGCTGATGTTAAAGGCAGTATGGGGCCTGCATGGGTTCACAGCCCACATGATACGACTCCACAGACCTAGTGTTTGCATTCAATCCATTGCCTGCGACTATTGCCACACAACACTTTACAGATTATCGGGTTAGTTCATTAATATAAGAGTCTAAAGCCTGCTTTACACCTTTCAATTCTGCATACGATATCGTATGCGATGTGACACGCCCCCATCGTATGTGCGACACATTCAATTTGTTGACCGTGTCGCACAAATGATTAATTGCTGTCACATGTACTTACCCTTCCATACGACCTCGATGTGGGCGGCGAACATCCACTTCGTGGAGTTGGAGGGACGTCCGGCGTCACAGTGACGTCACATGGCAGCCAGCCAATAGAAGCGGAAGGGCGGAGATGAGCGGGACGTAAATATCCCGCCCACCTCCTTCCTTCCGCATAGCCACCGGGAGCCGCGGGACCCAGGTAAGATGTGTTCATCGTTCCCGGGGTGTCACACACTGCGATGTGTGCTGCCTTGGGAACATTGAACAATCCGACGTTTAATTTTTAGGTTTTGAACGACGTGTATGCGATGAACGGTTTTACGTTCAATCGCAATCGTACATAGCTGTCAGATGCTACAACAACACTAACGATGCCGGATGTGCGTCACTTACGACGTGAGCCCGCCGACACATCGTTAGATTTGTTGTAGCGTGTAAAGCCCGCTTAACATGGAGCTAGCTAAAAAGAGCAGATGTCCCTAATGATAGTAGTGACCTATCTTTAGGATAGCACACTAATATAGAATTGGTATAGTCCAACACCAGCTTAGTCCCATTTTCTATGTAATGCCTGTTGCCAAGATGTACTGCTCAGCCACTTTTCAATAGATTAAGGCTATGTGCGCACGTTGTGACAGTTGTCTGACTACAACCAATCACAGCCACCGGTGGGCGAGTCTATGTCGTACAGTAAAATAAATAAACAAATAATTAAAAAACGGCATGCGGTCCCCCTCAATTTTGATTCCCAGCCTCAGGCTTAGGCTCATCCTCAGGCATGGGAGACCCAAGTTATCAGGAGCCACCAATCCTAATAATATGACCAAGCAGCTGCCCGGAATTGCCGCATCCATTACATGCGACAGTCTCGGGACTTTACCCAGTTGATCCCGATTGCCCTGGTGCAGTGGCAATCAGGGTAATAAGGAGTTAATGGCAGCCAATAGCTGCCACTAAGTCCTAGCTTAGTGATGGCAGGCGTCTATGAAACACCCCTTTCACCACTAATCTGTAAGTGAAAGTAAATATACACAAACACTGAAAAATCCTTTATTTGAAATAAAAGATAAAAAAGCCCCCTCTTTCACCACTTTATTAACCCCCAAACCTCCAGGTCCAACGTAATCCACACGAGGTCTAACGACACTTCCAGCACTGCTACATCTGATACTCACAGCAAGCGCCATAGAACAAGACTGCTCGCTGTGAGCTCCATGCTGCAACTGAAGTGAGTCATGCTATCAACAGTGATGTCACTCAGGGCAGCCACAGCCACAGATGGAGTACGCCCATGACAGCAAATCACCCAAGGGACTGAAGTGAGCAGCGCGATCAGCGGTGCCATTACTCAGGTGATTTCAGCTGGAGTCCTTCACTGGTGACCGGAAATCACAGAAACAGAGCCGCCTGAAAAGAATGAACTCGGCTGAAATTCTGACGTTGTGGCACCCCTGAGTGTCAGGTGCCACAGGGTACTACATCTAACCCTGGATTCTTGGAAGACCAGTGCTGGTAAACACCAACACCACAACACACACACAATCCACGCCCTTTTCCCCAGTCTGGGTGACAGGCTAGAGATGGATCTGACGGGTGGTCACCTATTGGTTGGGACGTATCCAATCCACTAATCAGAAACCTGAGAGTAGGAGGGGCTAGTCAGTGGAGTAGACGGACGATGGACATCTTGTCAGATAGTGAAGAGTCAGACAGTCAGTCAGAAGTTGACATGCTGGCGGAAAGTGTAAAGTGACTACTGAGTAAAAAGGAGTATGGTTGCCAGGGAGAGTACGGTGAAAGTACTCACTGGACCAAGCACTGACGGGTACAGAGCCCTAGTTCAGGAAGACGCTTCAGGCTCACCTGATAACAATCTGCCTGGTGAGCGGACCATCAAGGACCTTACTGACATTAGTGTCCGGAACACAGGAGCAGAGAGGAAACCTGGAAACGGGGACAGAAGTTCGACCCAAGAGAGGTTCAAGCTGCCTGCCGTACGGGCCAGGCCAGAGACAACTGGGGGGGACCCCTAAACACTCCAGGCCACAGGGACCAACCAACTACAGACGTGTGCATGGAAGTAAAGCTCACCAGTTCCCTACACCGGCACTGGAACAAAGTAAATACCGGATTGGTAAAGACCAGCACCAGCTGGATTGCAGCAACTCCAAACCAGTGAGTAAAGCACAAATTAAATCGAGCCCCTGTGTTGTCTGAATTCTTCCTACAGCTCTGCATCTAAATACTACAACTACCATCATCCTCCCCTGGGGCCTAGCTCTACTTGCGGAGAGCCATCACACCTAAGCTGGCCAATACCACTATCCCCAGCTGCGAGAGACTTGGCAGCAGCGGCTTTCCCCATATAGCCACATACCGCAGTTGGCATCACGAAAAACACTTTATTTTTATTTTTCACTTGTACAAAATCCCCTTTTACGTGACCCCCAGTGTCACCGAACCATGTGCCGGCCACCCAGTGAACTATCCCAGTAATATACAGCCCAGAACTGAGTACCCCAAAGCCCTGGGGTGCATAATGCACAACTGTGGACCCTGCACTACTGCCTGAGTTCATTCTTATTGTGCGGATCTGTCTTTGCTGTCAGCAAGCAGTCATGCTCTATGGTGCTTTCTGTGACAGGACAGGGATGTAGCAGAACTGAATCGCCATGGGACCTCATGTGTATTACTTTGGATCTGCAGGGTGTGTTGGGGTTAAGAAGGTGGTGAAAGAGGGTGTTTTTTGTATTCTATTCCAAATAAAGAATTTTGGGGGTGTATGTGTTTATTTACTTTCACTTACAGAATAGTGATGGGGGCAGGGTCTCATAGATGACTGCCATCACTAATCTAGGACTTAGTGGCTGCTGTGGGCTGCCAGTAACTCCTTATTACCCCGATTGCCACCGCACCAGGGCAACGGGAAGAACCGGGTCCAGCACCAGAATTGGTACATCTTATGGATGCGCCACTTCTGATGCAGCTGTGGGCTTCTATTGTTAGGCTGGAGAGGGCCAAATAATGATGGGCCTTACCACCCTAATAATATTAGCCCCCCCAGTTGTCTGCTGCACCTTGGCTGATTTTAGAAAAAGGGGGGAACCTCAAGTCATTTTTTTTTTTAAATAAATCAAATTTATTTTAAAATAAGCTGTCCAAGCTAGCTAGTCCTTTATTGAGCAATTCTGTTATTTCTTTCTATCTATTCTACCTATTCTTCTTATCTATTCTATGTGTTCTTTCTATATTCTTTCTATCTATTTTTTCTATCTATCCACCTATTCCGGCCATCTATCAACTATCCTATCCTATCATATTTTATTTCTCCTTTAAAAAATGCACTGACAAAAACGCATCGAAAACTCATTGAAAACGCATAGAAAATGAAAGTGTTGTCATCGCATTTTTTGTCAAATACAGTATATACAGTTGTTAAGTCTGCGTGCGGACATACCCTAAAGGGTGCTTTACACGCTGCGACATTGCTAACGACATATCATCAGGGTCACGTCGTTAGTGACGCACATCCGGCGCCGTTAGCGACATCGCAGCGTGTGACACCAATGAGCGACCATCAACGAACGCAAAAACGTGAAAAATCGTTGCTCGTTGACACGTCGTTCATTTCCTTAATATCGTTGCTGCTGCAGGTACGATGTTGTTCCTTGTTCCTGCGGCGTCACACATCGCTACGTGTAACACCACAGGAACGACGAACATCTCCTTACCTGCGTCCACCGGCAATGAGGAAGGAATTAGGTGAGCGGCATGTTCTGGACGCTCAACTCCGCCCCTCCTCTGCTATTGGACGGCAGCCGTGTGACGTCGCTCTGACTCTGCACAAACTGCCCCCTTAGAAAGGAGGCGGATCGCCGGCCAGAGCGACGACTCAGGGAAGGTAAGTCCGTGTGACGGGTGTTAGCGATCTTGTGCGCCACGGGCAGCGATTTGCCCGTGACACACAACCGACGGGGGCAGGTACGCTCGCTAGCGATATCGCTACCAATATCTCAGCGTGTAAAGTACCCATAAGAGCTGATCTGCAATTCCACACAGCGGCCACTACACAGTGAATGGTATAGTGCTGTTAGGCTCCGGAGCTCTTAACAGCTGATTGGCAGTGTGCCATTGTCAGATCCTCATAAACACCCAGATACTGATGACCTAGCCTATGGATGGTTCATGAATATACTTAGGCCAGAAAACCACTTTAGGACCATGGCCCTTTAGGACCAGCTTTCCCTTTTTCTGCTTTATTCCATACTTTTTTTATTTTTCAATTAATTAAGCTACATAAATACTTGTTTTTTCCAGGATGAGCTCTGTTTTTCTTTTCACTGCCACCATATTGTGGTACATATCACTTTTTAATCCATTAAGAATTTCTGTACGTAATTGAAGAAAAGTAAGAATTCTACCACTATGGGGTTTTTTACATTTTGAAATGTTATATTACAGAGGTCTACAAAAAATATTTTTTGTAATCATCGCGGCTGACTTTGTACTTTTCTGAATCATCTTTTTGTCCTGATTTCAAAAATGGGTATAGTTTTTCTATAGCACGTATAGTTTCCATGTAGCAGCATCATTATTATAAGGTATAGGAAATATACTGGAGACATTACGAAAACAGTAACCTACATATCAGAAAAAAATGCTTCACCTTATAAAACAGTTTTTATTGAACCAAAATAATTTCACATGCAAAATAGAAACCAAAATATGAGCAGAAATTAAAAATGCTTGACATTAGACTGTCGTTGATACGATTTTTCAGGGTTGTCCCTATATAACATCCAACAGTAATCTGCCATCATTGAGTCAGTCCAAAAACCCTGGTAGCGGTGTTCCATTACTTTAATGTCCTGGTGAAACCGCTCGCCTTGTTCATCGCTTACATCCCCAAGATTTTGACTGAAGAAATCTAAATGTGAATACAAAAAGTGCATTTTCAGAGACATGCAACATCCAAGACACTGGTATGCATTTAGCAGTTCCTCGAAACCTTCAACATATTCTGTAGATTTATTTTTTCACAGATCCACTTGAAGCTTTTGAGGTTGGGGTTGGACCAACAACCCCTTCCTTCAGTTTTGCTGGTGAAATGCAGGAGAATTTCTTTGCAATGTACTGGAACCCTTGTGAATTTGTCTTTGCCATGGCTTTCACAAAATTTTTAATCAATCCCAACTATATACATGTAGTGGAAGAAGAAATTTTTTTATTGGAGCAACTAAAGGATTATGCTGAATATTGTCTGTACCTGGACCATAGATGTTTCTCTGTCCCCAATCATGACGAACAATGCTCCACTGTATTTCTACTGTGCCATAAACACAATAAGCAACAATATTTTGTGAAACCTCCTTGCATTCCCATTAGCAGACCAGTCACTTTCAAATCTCCACAGATATTCCATTGATGATGCTTATGTTGTATAGCTTCCAAAACAACTGACAGATTTTTATAACTTTCCTTTAGATGACATTAGTGAGTACTAGGGATTGAATGTTTCATATTTCCATTGTGAAACAACACTGCTTTCAAACCTCTCTGGGATGAGCCCATAAACAATCGCCAGTCTGCAACAAAATACTCTTGATTCAGTTCTTCAAAGAGGTCATTCACATTGTTACAGTGCACCATTAGTCCATCAACTGTGAAAAATTATGTTATAGTGTTACTTCTGTTTCGGTAATAACACATTTTGACATCATCATGAAGAAGATTCTTCTCTTTCAACCTAGATGCAAGAAGTTCAGCTTTACGTTTTTGACAATGAAAGGTCTCTGATGAGACCATTTAATTCATGTTGAGTAAAGCATTCTGGCTGCTCGGCTGCTCCATCAGGTACATGCTCATCTTGACTTGAGGTCTCCATGTTTTCGCCAGTAGCTTCAGCTCCATACTCTTCATATTCTACTAAATTTTCATTCAATCCAGACAATGGTGGTACAGGAACTGGCAAGGTACCATCATGTGGAACTGGCCTAATTGCAGATTCAAGTTCAGGGTAATTAATCTTAACTTTGTTCTTTGTAGAAAAGCCCTTTAGTTTGACAAAACAAAAGTAGTTTTGGGTTCTCTCCCAATCATGGGAACCGCAAATGGCATAGCCACTTTCCTCATCTTCAGCCAGTCACAAAGACCATTTTTTCAACTTGAGCATATCACATGAGGGGCCCAAGCATACACTGAAAATGCAGAAATAAAGTAATTACAAAAATACTTCTATCTCAGAAACGTCATGTGATAGAGAAAAACTAAGCATATTTTTGGAATCAGCACATCAGACTCCATAAAAAAGACATATTACCTTTGCTGATGATATATTTTGTGTTGACCAGTGTTATTAATCTCTGCCATAATATGTTACCCTAATTGTGTGGATCAGTACAATTATGACTAGAGATGCACAGACCCATGGAAGTTCGGGTTTGCTGGGTTCAGCCAGACTTTAGTTAAAAGTTCGGTTCGGGACCTGGACTTGACCCTGGACCCCAAACCCCATACAAGTCAACGGAGACACGAATTCCTGTGCTGTAAAATGGCTGTAAAATGGTCATAGTAGAGGTTAGGGGGCCTCAGAAGGAAGCAAACTGGGGTAATTGCCCTGAAAACATGTGGACATGGAATAAATGAGAAAAAAAAACTTGGAGGGCTCACGCCTTTTTTGATAACTAGAGCAGCTAAAGTAGAAAACTGTGGGCTGAAGCCCTCAGCTATTAGATTTACCTTGGCTAGTTATCAAGAATAGAGGGGATCCCAAGATTTTTTTTAATTGTGATTCGCCCTATTTTTGATAACCGGCAAAGATAAAGTAGACAGCTGGGGTTAGTATTATTAGTCTGGGAAGGGCCATAGTTATTTGGATGTTCCCAGCCTAACAATAGCAGCCCGCAGCCGTCCCAGAAGTGGCACATAAATTAGATGCGCTAATTTTGGCACTTTATCTGGCTTTTTCTGATTACCCTGTTGCAGTGGCAATTGAGGTAATACTTGTGGGGTTGATATCAGCTGTGAATTGACAGCTGACATCAAGCCCAGGGGCTAGTAATGTTTATCAGAGACCCCCATTACTAATCTCTGCAAGAATAGAGTTAAAAAAGACACAGACACAGGGTAAAAAAGTTTATTAGAATAATAACTCTCCTACATGTCTTGTTCACCAATTTATTACTTCAAAATAAATAGTGGAATTACCTACATAATCCAAAGAGTCCAATGTCCAACGACAATCATCAATTCCTATGGAACTTCGTTCTGAGAACTTCCTCAGAAAGACACTCCATAGGTCACTGCCAGTCAACGGCAGCGCAGAATTTCTCACAAGTGTGAGAAAATTCGGGCCTGCTGCTGACCAACAGTGATCTCTGAAGAGTTGTTCTGAGAGGGTTTTCAAAATGAGGCTCCAGAGGTCACTCCCAGACAGCGGTATGTAAGGAATTTATCATGCTCGTCAGAAAAGATGATAAACTCACACCATAGGAAAAGAAGCAAACGTAATAGTAAATAGGCCATGAGCATTTGGACTTGGACTAACCCAGCTGTGGCTCAGCAGTGAAGGAAACTGTCCATGCAGCACAAGTCCCGAAACACAAAGTTACGTTTGTTTAGCTTAGAATAAAGGCATCTCAGAGGAGATCTTATTTATATGTATAAATACATGTGTGGTCAATACAAAAGGACTGGCACATGACTTATTCCTTCCAAAGAACAACACAAAGGGGGCATTCATTACGTGTAGGGGAAAGGCAAACACAGACTATGGAATGCCTGACCACAAGAGGTAGTAATGGCAGATACTATATTAGTATTTCAAAAATAGTTTTTTCCCACAACAAATGGCAAAGTGGGATAGAATATATATTACTGATGGAGAAAAGTTCAACTTGATGTACCTTTGTCTTTTTTTAACCCATGTCATAGGGTCACCTATCTGGCTAACCGCTACTCGGATGCCTCTGCTCTGTGCCAGTCATTGCACTGGCTGCCCATATATCACAGGATCTAATTCAAACTGCTTGTTCTCACCCACAAAGCTCTCCACAATGCAGCACCCCCCTACATCTCCACCTCTCTGTCTATCATCCCACCCATTCTCTACGCTCTGCAAATTACTTTGGACTAACATCCACACTAATTCGAACCTCCCACTCCCGAATCCACGACTTCTTCCGAGCTGCAACAAACCTCTGGAACGCTCTACCCCAAGAAGTTAGGACGAATCACAACTTACTCAGCTTCAGACGCATATCACAATCCCTAGCCAAACTAATTTCACCTAATCCCTCCAACTTCTCAGAAACTTACCCCACGTCAAACTCCATGGCACCCAAATGCATCTCAAGGCTCTGGCCAACTAATCCAGGAAGCCATTATCTATCCCCCATTTTCTTGAGATGGCTGGATTGTCATTGTAAATAAGCACTTGTACCTTGCCCCCCCCCATCTCATTGTAGATTGTAAGCTCTCACGAGCAGGGTTGTCTTTTTTCCCTTTAAATATTGTATTTTCTATAACTGTTACTTGTTTGTATATGATCCTCCTGAATTGTAAAGCGCTGCAGAATATGTTAGTGCTATAGAAATTAAGATTATTATTATTATTATTATGTAACTGAGCATTTTTAAAGTCCCTCCCACAAGTGGTACTTACCAGTTGTAAGTTTATGTACTTATTTTTAGTAGTTCTATCAGAGGAACAGCGCATCGGGAAAGTCCTTTATAACAAAACAATGCCCTATGATTGTCATCTTATGAGGGTTACAAATATTTACTAAAAAAAAGGAGGTAGGAAAGCTGACAGGTCCTCTCTAAGTCAATCTATTCAGGGGTGAAATTTCGTTCAATAATCACGAAAACACAGAGTATAACCAAGTGTAAGAATGTGTTTCCAAGGGATATTTATGTGTTATGGCCGCCAGAGACAGAATGACTTAAAGCAACACTGTTTGAGTAGCAGGTATGGACAGCAAATTTGCACCCTTGGGATATACTTGCTGCCGAACTTCAACTGGCTTTCATCTGAAGGTCACATTTAGTGAACTAGTCAGAGACAATTTTGCACAAAAGACACCCTGATTCCAGGATCTCTAATGACTGCCACTTGGGTTTTACTTCAAAGGCTGCGCTCAATGTAGTGGAAAAACAAGATGTTTTCCCCACAAAAAACCTACAGCCAAATACAAGTCTTACCTTATTATAACCAAGGTTGTATCATTCTGCATTTTTTTAAGATGTATTTTAGAATTAGTTTAATCCCTGGCATGAGCAAAATCAAAAATACATAATCATTGTTTACAAACAAACATTTAAAGCAAAAAAATTAAAATTGAAAAGTTAAATTTAAATTAAAAAAAAGCTTAACTAACACTCACCCTGATATCTCTTGAAACTCATATGGGTATTATAGCGCAAGGTCTCCCACTCAGAACCAGTCTTTAAGAGTCAATTTCATGAGTCCCTATTAAAATTGGAAACCAAGACTGAAATCAATCTAAGGCCACGGTTCCACTTGAGTTTTGCACGGACGAGTGCAATCCAATAAAACATCGGGATTGCTCTCACTGTAGTGCAAAAATATGAGGCAGTGTCCATCTGTTAATGGTTTCTCATGCCATAGCGACATGCAGAATGAATCGCACCATGCTGCTTTTGGCAGCGAGTCTCGGCTCTTGCACCCCCATACAAGTCTATGAATGCGTGTGAAACATCGCACTGCATTCACATGTGCAGTGTGATATACACAGAGACAGGCAGTGGAGAAGATGGGGAGAAAGTGGTCCTTCCCTCTTCTCCGCAGCTGTGATACGATCGCAAGATCGCATCACAGTCGCATGACCCTTGGATGACACCCGCAGCAGAGGGTCATTAGAATATTGCTTCCAATGCTCTCGCACAGGAAGCTATATGCAAGTGGAACCGTACCCTAAAAGATAAAAACATCCAAAAATGGGTGCTATTTCAAAATGAACTTTTGAAGTATCATCCATTGACCAGACTTAGAAATGTACTCACACATCCCGAATGGGTGACAGGGGGAAAGTGCAGCACACAGCATATGCTGTGAGCTCCACAAAGATGGCGGTGATCTCCTCCCTCCGCTGTGATCTGGACAGCCCAGAGGGTATGTCCAGCTCACAGCAAGGAGCTCTCCTGTGTTAAGTATAGAGGTCGGAGTCCATCTATCAGATTCAATGCCCAGGGCGCTGCCGTGTTTGAAGTGAGTAACTGTCGTTACACACAGCAAAACCAATATGGCAGCCCCCAGTGTTTCAGTAAAGCTAGAATTAAATAAAAACTAAATAAACAGTAAATTTAATTTTATATTAAAAATACTTGATTTCATAATCACTAATATTAATACAAAAATATAAAAGTGACACCTTCCCTTTAAGACAAAGATTCAGAAAACAAACAAATTGCTCACCAGAGCCTCAGACAGCGCATCACCTTGAGCCTTAGCAATCTCAAACTCCTCATCAGTGCTGAGCACCGACACCACCACTCCCTTCAGAAGGGTAAGTTGAGGTTCCTCAAAGGGTGTGTCCCTACCCCCCCCCCCCCCCCCCCCACCCCGGACAAAGCATCAGCCTTAATATTTTTAGAATTAGGGAGATAAGTAGCAAAAAAATAAACTTATTAAAAAATAATGACCATGTAACTGAAAAATGTAAAAACACAGCCGACTCAGGGTAATGAAGGTTGGTAATTACTGTAACAGGATGAGTAGCTCCCTCCAGAAAGTGACGCTATTCCTCAAATGCTAACTTGATTGACGGTAATTCCCTGTTACCAATATTGTAATTATGTTCATCTAAAGATAATTTCTTAGAAAAGAAGGGCGCATGTTCGCAGTTTACCAAAAGACAGTCCTTGAAACAATACAGCTCCCACCCCCACTTCTGTTGCATCAACCTCCATCGTAAAAGATTGAAATATATCAGAGATATATAAGGCTTCATCAATACGGGTGCCAACGAGAAGCACTTCTTAATAAGACATTCAAAAGCATACAATGCACCCTGACTGCATTTAGAGAAGTCCCTACCCTTCTTAGTCATTTCAGTAAGTGGTCTTCCTATGGCAGAAAAATTCCTAATAAACTTCCTGTAATAATTAGCAAAACCTAAAAATCATTGCAGGATTTTGAGGGTCTTAGGACATTCCTATTCCTATTTCAAAATACCTAGTTTTGTGGGATCCATTGAAAACCTGCAGCTGAAATAATGTAACCTTAAAATGGAAGTTCTTTAATGGTGAACACACATTTTTCTAGCTTAGAGTACAATTTATTTACTATGAGAATTTGTAATACTTGTCCAACGTATTCCAAATGAGACACAAAATCCCATGAATATATGAGAATGTCATCAAGGTAAACAATTACAAATTTCCCTAACAGATGAGAAGCCACATCATTAACAAAATGCTGCATTATTGCAGGTGCGTTGGTTTGACCAAATGGCATAACCAGATTTTGGAAGTGCCCCTCCGGCGTATTAAACGCCATTTTTTACTAATTTCCCTGTCTGATATAAATCAGATTATAGGCCCACTAAGGTCAAATTTAGAGAACCATTCAACACTGGAAATCTGATTAAATAGGTCTGCAATAAGAGGAAGGGGATATGGATCTGGTTGAGCTCATAAATGGCCCAACAAGTTATATAGTCTATATTTGGTGAATTTTGTGTACTGCCCCGTGCTCGGAGGCAACTGAGACGCTCGGATCGGGGCTCTCTGGTGGGTGGCTCGAGCATCCCCGGACCCGGGGGTCCCGTGGTCCACTTCGATCTGAAAGGGGGGCTGGCGCTTTTATTGGGACGTAGGTGTACGGCCGAAGCCGTGTTTCAGTTCGTGACGCCACCCAAAGGGATGTGGTGAAGGTAGGCACCACTGCTGCAGTTACGGGGGCACCCGGGGGAGATGTTATGCAGCAAGTTGTAAACCCCTCCGTGGGCAGGGATAGTGGCCCCGGGACCCGTTGGTGAGGTAGTTGGGCGGTGCATGGAGGTGCGCGGCCAGAGAGCACTGTTGTACTCACAGTTAGTAATGTACACGAGTCTCTGGTAAACCAAGTTGATGGTGGTTGGCGCCTGCAGCCGCCTGCGTCTGGTCCCCCACTCGGTTGGTGGTCTCTGCCTTTCTCCTGCACCGTGTTGTGTATTTGTGGGCTACCTGCGCTTCAGGGTCGGAAGTCCGCTCCCCGGCTTCGTGGATGTCGGGAGAGCCCTTTTGCCCACAGACGCTGGCCCGTGGGATCTCTCTGCCTGTGTGGTGGCTTTCTATCCCCCTCGTTGGGCTGTTGTCTTCAGTCGGGACTTTGGGTGGGAAAGGACCTACAGTTCAGACCGCAACCGGTAATTAACTCAGTCCAGTCGCTTCTGGACCTCGTTTCAGGGTCTGAGTACCCCCCTTTGTGCTCCGGTTTTCAAGTCGGTTCCCCGGGTCGGTACCGGCGGGCCACTACCCTGTCCCGGTCCACCACGGTTCCACCGAGCCGTCTTCCCGACTCCTGCAGGCTGAAGCCACCGTATGCCTCCTAGCCAAAGGTGCCCGGGCTCCAACCCTGGCGGCACCTGTCAGACTGCTGCAGACCTGGGCACAGGCTTGCTTCCACTCTACTTCACCTCCACTAACAGACAGTCAAAAATGAACTGACTTATTTTCCCGCCTCAGGCTCTCTGGACTCCTTGGTGGGTGGGGCCAACCGCCTGGCTCCGCCCCCTGGTGTGTCCATCAAGCCCTGAGGGGGGTGACTAGGTTTTAATGGTTGGCTGATAACACCTTTTTAGGGGACAGGTGTTGTGCGGGGCTCTATCTGTGACTACCTGGCTAGTCCAGGGTGTCACATTTGTCCCTGGCCTCAACCTTATGGTGCAGTCATAAGATCTATGCGGCACCAACTCCTGGTAACTGTTCTCAGAGAAAACCTCACAAAAATCTGAGAGAGGATCCAGAACACTAGTGCTATCCGCTGAAATACAGGTTCCTAGACAGTGTTGTTTACAATAAGTTCTCCATTTAATTGTGTCTTAGATTTTCCATTCAACAGTGGGGTTATGTAAAGCTAATAAGGGGAACCCTAATACAATTTGTGCAGGAAGCAGGAAGGCCCTTAACCCTAGAACGCGCAAGCAATTCAATCTACCATAGAAAACAAATGACCTAGCAGGCCTGCGAGGCCCCAGGTATGCGTTCTAGGGTTAAGCATATAACAAGCTGTGAGCTCCAAATGGAGTACCCCAATATGCTGTTCCAGCCCCTGTACACACTTAACAAACCCCCCCCCAGGAAAGAGGTGACGAATTAATGGCAAAAATCAGTACTGGATTTAATAACTACTTCATCTCTTACCCAGAAGAAGGAGCACACTGTTCATCAATTATGTTTGCTCCTGAATCACTATCCAGAAAGACCATAATAGTGAAAACTTGGCCCCCCAACCTTAAGCCTTGCGGGTATTAAACATTGAGAAACCATAGTGGTGGAAATACGTGGACCCAGGATGGAATCCCCCATCTAACATGGGTCAAAGTTTTCTGACTGACGTTTTACCATGGGCACAGAAGGGCAGGTATATACAAAGTGTCCTTTTTTGCCACAAAAAAAACAAACTGCTCCCTTTTAGAAGTAGAGGAGTTTTTCCCCCTATGGGATGTCTCTCCAAGCTGCATGGGCTTGGGTGATGCCTCCAGAGGAAATGTCGATACAGTAACTGTGACGCCCTGGACTAGTCAGGTCATCTCAGGTAGTCACACACAACACCAAACCTCCTCCCGATTAGGTGACACCAGTCAAACTAAAAACCTTGTCACCACCCTCCAGGTTTGATGTCCACACCAGGGGGGGTGGAGCCAGGCGGTTGGCTCCACCCACCGAGGAGTTCACAGGCCTGGAGGCGGGAAAACACGGAGTCTAGTTCAAGTACAAGTGTAGAGCAGTCAAGTTCAGGCCTGCCAAGAGACTACCAGGTGGCTGGGTCGGAGCCCAGTCACCATTGGCAAGGAGGCAGATGGCCGCCTGCAGGAGACCGGGAAGACGACTGGTGGAACTGTAAGGGACCGGGACAGGGTAGTGGCCCGCCGGAATCGAACCGGGGAGCCAACTGGATACCGGAGCACCAGGCAGGGTACTCAGACCCAGAACAAAGCCCTGAACCGACAGGGCCGAGTTGAATCAACTGATTGCAGACTGGACTTAAGGACCCATCCCACACAAGCCCCGTTAGAAGACAACAGCCCAACCATACAGGGTAAAGCCACCGCCAAAGCATAGAGACCCAAAGGGCCAGCGTCTGCGGGCAAATGGTCTACGGCATATACAAGTCGGGGAGTGGACTACCTATGTCTAGGCATAGGAGTCAAACATTTACACACAGAGGTGCAGGAGAAAGGCGGAAACCACCACCCTATTCTGGGAGAAGCTGCAGCCGGCTGCGGGCCCCGTTCATCACTCCATTTGGTTTACCAGATACTCTGGTGTCTTGTGTCAGAGTGAGTACACCAGTGCCTTCGGGCCGCGCACCGCACCGCACCGCAACACTTCACCCTGTCCTCGCCTACCGGGCCCCAGGACCAACACCCCCTACCCACGAAGGGGTCAACACCTAGCTGCGCCATTACACAGCTCCCGGGAGCCCTCATACCTTCACCGCAGCAGTGGTGTCTACAATCACCACAACCCGTGGGTGGCGTCATGAACTTACATTCCAAACTAACCCACCGCGGCCCCGGCCATGGAACTCCTCACCCAAATCCCCGAGTGTAGCGCCAACTCCCTTCCAGAGCGACGTGACCCTCGGGTCCGTGAGAGGCTCGAGCCACCACCCGCAGTACGAGCACGGATCCGAGCGGCTCGGCGGTACACATCGACTCTTCTGGAATCACGAACAGGATAGAACCATCCACTTACCTGTGGAAGTGCACCTTCAGATCATTGCCAGCGGCGTCCCACTGAAAAATTGGAGAATCCGCCATCTTGGGCGCGAAAAGTTCCCGCCCGAGCTGTCTTCCCTGAACAGAAAGGGTGCGAAGACAAAGCCCCGCCCCCCGAGAGCGGAGCGGAGCAAAAAGCAAGTGAAGTGCTCGGAAAACACCAAGGGGAGGGGGGGGCGGGTGAAGATCCGGCCTCATGTTACTGAGGAGATAAAAGGCAGCGACGCCAGGACTCTGCTACCCGTCTGGTTCCTAGACTCCTCAACAGCACCATGTCCGCCCCGTCAGGAGAACCCAAGTTCCCAGAGCCCGCGCCCAGATCGGCGGCCTGGCTGGAGGCCCAGACGATGCTACTGTGTCACCGCAACTGAGCCGAAGTGCGCCTCCTGATAGAGCGATGGACAGCTGAGGTGGAGGAGCTGGTTGCGGTCGCGCGGTCGTAGGAGGTGGAGACCATTTTTGCGGAGCAGGTAGGTGACCCACGCCCCTATGTTCCCGAGGGACCGGCCGCTGCAGCTGAGTGACCCAGTCTGCCCCTGGCCCCTATATAGTCTTCCTCATTGCTCGTGTTGGCCGCTGTTGCTTCCCCGCCCGGCCCGCTGCCACCTCCACCGGCAGCGGAGTCCGCGGCCCTGGCCCGAGGGGATCCAGATACCCCTAGGATCGTTGGCCCGGAATAGGGCATGGCAGTGCCCGCGGAGGCTGAAGGAGCGGCCGACCCGGAGGTACCGGCTGTGGCCCCCGGTGCGACAGCTGGCGGTGAGAAGGCCCGCAGCTGAAAAAGGGGTGGAACCCGGCCCGCAGGATCCCGTCGCCAGTCCCGAAGAGTCGGATAGCAGTGACTTGGGGTCCGACACGGAGCCGGTTTCAGAAGGTGAGGAGACCCCTGGCCTGATCGACATGGAGGCCACGTGCATCCTGCGGAATGGTGGGAACGGGTACCGGATGGCCCTTTCCCGCCGCGCCTGTTGTGTGCTGGAGCTGTTCGAGGGTGAGGTGGAGTCTGCCTCAGAGGATGAAATCCCTCGCCCCCGACCAGAAGACAACTAAGAAAAAGAAAGTTAAAGTGCGGTAGTGGTTCCCGGCTACCGTATTTGAAGTCCCCGTTGGGACTTTTGTTGCCCCTGTTTTTATAAAAGACAAGGCCGAGAACTGGCAGGCCACCAAAAAACTATTGGGCTTGTAAATAACACCTCCCTTAACCGGCTGTCCGGCTTCACCGCCTCCAGAGAGGCAGACTGGAAGATGGGCCTGCGGGAAGCTGTTGGCCGAGGCCCGCCACCACTACAACCGGTGGCCATCCTCTGAGTCAGGTAGTCACACACAACACCACACCCTCTCCCGATTAGGTGACACCAGTCAAACTAAAAACCTTGTTACCACCCTCCAGGTTTGATGTCCACACCAGGGGGCGGAGCCAGGCGTTTGGCTCCGCCCACCGAGGAGTTCACAGGCCTGGAGGCGGGAAAACACGGAGTCTAGTTCAAGTACAAGTGTAGAGGAGTCAAGTTCACGGGCAGTCCTGTGTCCAGGCCTGCCAAGAGACTACCAGGTGGCTGGGTCGGAGCCCAGTCACCATTGGCAAGGAGGCAGACGGTGGTGGCTGCCTGCAGGAGAGTGGAAAGACGACCGGTGGAACCGTAAGGGACCGGGACAGGGTAGTGGCCCGCCGGAACTGAACCGGGGAGCCAACTGGATACCGGAGCACCAGGCTGGGTACTCAGACCCAGTACAAAGCCCTGAACCGACAGGGCCAAGTCGAATCAACTGATTGCGGACTGAACTTAAGGACCTATCCCATACAAGCCCCGTTAGAAGACAACAGCCCAACCATACAGGGTAGGCATAAGAGTCAAACGTTTACACACAGAGGTGCAGGAGAAAGGTGGAAACCACCAACCTATTCTGGGAGAAGCTGCAGCCGGCTGCGGGCCCCGTTCATCACTCCGTTTGGTTTACCAGAGACTCCGGTGTCTTGTGTCAGAGTGAGTACACCAGTGCCTTCGGGCCGCGCACCGCACCGCAACATTTCACCCTGCACCCCGGCCCTTGCCTACCGGGCCCCGGGACCAACACCCCCTACCCACGGAGGGGTCAACACCTAGCTGTGCCATTACACCGCTCCTGGGAGCCCCCATACCTTCACCGCAGCGGTGGTGTCTACATTTGCCACAACCCGTGGGTGGTGTCACGAACTTACATTCCAAACTAACGCACCACGGCTCCGGCCGTGGAACTCCTCACCCGAATCCCTGCGTGTAGTGCCAACTCCCTTGCAGCGACGTGACCCCCAGGTCCGTGAGAGGCTAGAGCCACCACCCGCAGTACGAGCACGGATCCGAGCAGCTCGGCGGTCGCAGCCGAGCCCGCGGGGCGGTACATAACCACCTCCCAGAGAGTACTGGTATTATGAGATCTCTGTCGGAAATGGTGATCAATACAAATTACAAGAGACATGGCACATTCAAGATAAGGAGAAGTTTCATACATTAACTATGCCTTGTTTATGCTCTTAGACACACCCTGAAAACCATGGGTTTTGAGCATAGGAGAGTGTCCATGGACCAGAGCCGGAATTCGACACAATAATTTTCTGCAGGCCGTTTCTCTTGTTACAGTTAACGAATTTTAAACTCTGCTAAAGATATTTTCTCTGGATCACCATAGATAAGCTCAAATGCAGAGAAAAACCCGTCCAACGACAAAAATAACAGTGACTCAGGGAGCAAAGAAAAAGCCCATGCCTATGGGTCCCCATTCAAGAGTGAGACCACAATTCCCACCCACTGTGCCTCACTACCAGGGAAGTGGGGACATAGATGGAAGCATAATTGACATGTTTCTGTAAGGCCCGTTTCACACGTCAGTGAAAAACACTGACGTCTTTCACTGGCGTGTAAAACACGCACATGTCCCTGCGTGTGCCGTGAATCACGGCACACGTGGGTTGTCTAAGTGCAATCCGGGCTCCGTTCTCCGTGGCCCGTGATTGCACTAGGTAATCAACTCACCTGCGCCCGCTCTCCATGGTGCTGATCGCTCCCGCGGTGCAGCATCCGGCCGGCGCTGACCCCCGCAGCAGCTGCTTCAGAAGCAGCAAGCTGCACGGGCTGCAGAGGACATCGCTGGACGCCGGGTGAGTTAAAATGTTTTTTATTTTAAAAGCACGTTTTTTTCTGGCACGTGTTTCACGGACCACACCACTGCGTGGTCCGTGGGACATCAGTGATGCCAGAAAAAAATGGACATGTCTCCGTGCGGCAATCACGCACACGCAGGTACGCCGCACGGAGACACGTGCAGTGAAAAATCACTGACGTGTGAGCAGACCCATTCATTATAATGGGTCTGCGTATGTCAGTGATTCTGGTACGTTAAAAAAAAAGCACAAACATACCAGAATCACTGACGTGTGAAAGAGGCCTTAAGGTAACAAACCAGCTGTGCTGGCCCAAAACCTTTTCTGGGTGGGGCACTTTGGGTTCAGCTAATTCAGCGAGCAGAACAGATTGTGCTGGTGGGGCGGACTGCTCTTGTTGCTGTACCAACTCTTCTAGTTCAACTGTGGCGCCCTGGCATAGCCAGGTCGTCACAGATAACATACAAACACCCCCAACCCCCATTAGACAGGGACACCAGCCAGACAAAAATCCTTGTTGCCTCCCTCCAGTGTCTGATGTCCACACCTGGTGGGGCGGAGCCAAGTGGTTGGCCCCACCCACCGAGGAGTTCACAGGCCTGGAGGCGGGAAAAGTGTCAGTTAGGAGTTTAGTGTTGGAGTTTGAGGAGTGAGGAGTAAGCACTTGGGTGTCTGGGTTTGTGGCCCATGCACTGACAGCAAGGTTGGCAGACGGTGGTGGCCGTCTGCAGGAGTGGTGGAGCAACGCGGATCCGTAGGACCGGGGTCGGGCGACGGCCCGCCGGTACCGACCGGGTAGTGAAGTGAAGCCAGCACACACAGGCAGGGCCATCGGACCCCGACCAGGCTAGGAGCCGCCGTCAATAGTCAGATCCGAATGTGACTGGAACCCCAGGAGTTTCACAACAGCAAAAGTCCCGATTGAAGGCAACAGCCCACACCGTTAGGGTATACAGCTACCGCTTAAGGCTAGAGACCCAAGGGCCAGCGCCTGCAGGCAAACGGGCTCCTCCAGTACCCATACACCGGGGAGCGGACTACCGTTGGGAATCCATAGTAGTCAGAAGGAGAACATCAAGGTGCAGGGAAAGACAGCCGCCATCACCTGTCCGGGGAGAAACACTGCAGCCGGCTGCGGGACCCGTCCATCCAGCCATTTGGTTTACCGAGGACTTTGTACCTTTCTTGCTGAGTGAGTACACCCATGCCATCCGGCACTGCGCCGCGCTGTCCCTGCAACCCTGCACCTCGCCAACCCTGCCTCCCCGTCACAACATCACCGGGCCCCGGGACCACCGACCCCTATCCACGGAGGGGGAAAACAACATCCCAGCTGCTCCTTACCATCGCGCCCGGGATCCCCGTCATCAGCAGCGGTGGTGCCTATCTTCACCACGACCCGTGGGTGGCGTCACGGACTAAATCCCCCAAACCAACCACCCCCTTTTCACTCACGGGCGAGGAGCACCGCTCGAGTCCCCGGATCCGGCCCACCGCTCGAGCCACCAAGCAGCAGCAGCCGTAGCAGCGCCGGACCCGAGCATTAGCGAGAGCGCAGCAGTGACGGCGTCCTCCCCACTCGCGACACTACCACCTAGAGAGACAAGGTCTGCAATTTCCTCGATAGCGCAGCAACTGGGTCCATGCTAGAGCATAATGTACTGCCAACTATAATCTCATAATGACTATGGGATAGTAGGGAACCAAAGCTCCTAAGCTGTCCCTCAAGCTAGGGGGCCCTATGCTATCCCTAAATTCAGGGATATTCATAATGGTGGAGAAGCCTGAGTCTCCTTCCTGGCCCTGCTCCTGACCAGTCCTGATCTGATTCCCCCTCCTCCCTTCATGGAGGGATGGCACAGGAGTGAGATGAAACCCAGAGATAAAGACAGACAAGGGAAAACTAAAACTTTGTCACACAGAGCGCACACACACAGGATAAGATAATAAGAGATTCAGGAGGAAAACAAGAGCAGGAATGAAGCTACAAAAAACAGGGGTAAACTTCACAACCGCACCAAGAAATTAGCACAACTTTCACCAGTACGTCTGGGACACCACACCTCACAGACCAACATAGACAAATTATAGATGGCATGTGTAGAAGAATTTAACCAGCATAAATAGGAGGAGATGTGATAGGCCTCCTCACAACATGAGATTAAAGGAGCAAGCAGACCAGCAGAGATTACCTCTTGCTCGAAGCAGGATGACGCCTGAGTTTGCCTGTACTGATCCCAGACAAACAATCAGGAGGAGTATTAGAATCTGTAATGCCCAATACCGCCATGGCAGTAGGCAAAGTTTATGCAAAATTCCATATGACAGTCATGTGCTAGTCGTTTGTATTGACAACACATGTATTGACAACACATGTCCTCTGAGACATTTCTTTTCTAAGCTTTAACAAGCCCAATTTTTTCAAACCTTTTTGATATGGAAGACCTTCCATACCTTGTAATAATCTAGTTGCCCGATTTTGAATTGAGTCCAAGTTTTTAATGTCCTTTTTAAAATGTGGAGCCCAAAACTGGATCCCATATTCCAGATGTGGCCTTACAAGTGATTTATAAAGGGGTAACAATACGTTGGGATCACAGGATCTAATCTCTCTTTTTCACACCCTAAAATCTTGTTTGCTTTAGCAGCTGCTGCTTGACATTGAGTGCTGCTGCTCAGCTTACTTGTAACCAGAATATCCAAGTCCTTCTCCTGTTCTGTAGTACTGAGTTTAGTTCCATTTTATGTATATGCAGCTATAGGATTACTCTGTCCTAGATCATTACTTTACATTTATCAACATTAAATCTCATTTGCCAAGTGTTTGTCCATTCAGACATCTTATGCAGATCATTTTGTAATATTGTACTGTCAAAGTCAGTTTTTAATGTCCTACATAGTTTGGTGTTGTCAGCAAAGTGCTGAGGTCCTGTGTTCAAGGACAACATCTGCAAAGAGTTTGTATGTTCATCCCATGTTTGAATTGGTTTCCTCCAGGTACTTTGGTTTCCTTTCATACTCCAAAGACATACAGATTGGGAACTCAGATTGTGAGCCCCAATGGGGACAGTGCTGCTGGTGTATATAAAGCACTATGCAATTAATGATGCTATAGAAGTAAATAAATATTATTGTGACGCCCTGGACCCCAGGGGTCACAGGTAACAACACCCACCACACAACACACACACCCCCATCCCTTGTGAGGACACACCCATCACCCGAAAGGGAGATCTGATGCCTCCCTCGGGGCCAGTAGGGCACACCAGGTGAGTGGAGTCAGACGGAAAGGCACGCCCACCGAGGAGACTACTGCCCTGAGGCAGGAAATACAAACAGTCTAGTTGAGAGTTGAGTTGTAGAGTGACAGTGACAGGAGGTGTGGAGGAGCAGAGCTGTCAGGGACCCGGGTTGGAGCCTGGGATCCCCGTAACGTCAGGCAGGCAGACGGTGGTGACCGCCTGCAGGAGTACCGGTATAGCAACCGACGGAACCGTAGGGACCGGGCCAGGGTTGGAGCCCGCCAGCTCTGAACCGGGGAGTCAACCGTTTACCGGAGCACCAGAAACCGGGTACTCAGACCCCGTCCTAGCTTAGAAGCCACTGAATATAGGCAAATTAACTGATTGCAGTCTGGACCTCACAGGTTCATCCTCACCCAAAGTCCCGAAAGAAGGCAACAGCCCACCGATACCGGGTGAGAGCCACAGCCAAGGGCCAAACATCCGACGGGCCAGCGCCTGCGGGCAACCAAGGGCTCTTCCGGCAGCTAAACGCCGGGGAGCGGGCTACCACTGCTCAGGCAGGGGAGCCAAAAACCAAAACAAGAGGTGCAAGGGAAAGGGGCCACCATCAGCCTCACAAGGGATACAAGCAGCCGGCTGCGGGACCCGACCATACCCGAACTTTGGTTTACCAGTAACTCTGAGTGTGAATTAATAGTGAGTACACCAGTGCCATCCAGGCACGACATCGCACCGCAACACGGCGCCCTGCACCCGACATCATCGTCCGTCCCACCGGGCCCCGGGACACACTGCCCCTACCCACGGAGGGGCTAACATCCAGGCTGCGCCTTCAACACCGATCCCGGGAGCCCCCATCACTCCAGCCACAGCGGTGGTGCAACCCGTCACCACGACCCGTGGGTGGCGTCACGACCCGTACAACGACAACACGGCCCCCAGCTGCGAACGTCATCCCACACCACCACCCCATTGCCTCCCCTTAACAGAGCGACGTGGCCCCCGGTCCGGAGGCGCTCGAGCCACCGACAACCCGAGCCCGGACCTCGAGCGGCTCAACCCGGTCAGGGAGCGGCCGAGTCCCTCTCAGGGCGGTACATTATTACTATACATGTCCTATTTATTTGATATCCTCAATCACCATGTCATTGTCTCAATCTACATATATAAGCTCTTCCCTTACTTTGTTGAAATCAGCTTTCCTAAAATTCCAGGTTTTAGCATTTCCCCTTTGAAATGTTTTATTGAATATTACACTGAAACTTACCATATTATAGTCACTGCTGCCCAACTGCTTCTGTACCTGTAGGTTTGAAATTGTATCTGGTCTATTTGACAGGACCAAATACAACAAATTATCTCCCCTGGTTGGTTCATCTACCAACTGAGAGTGGAAATTGTTTTGAACTGTAGATAAGAACTTGCAGCTTTTAGCACAATCTGAAGCTTCTATGTCCCACTGAATGTTTGGATTGTTAAAATCCCCATAATAAGGACACAAATATTATTTGCTTCCTTTATAATTTGTTGCAGTATTTCATTCTCTATCTGTTAAGCTATATTAGGTGGGTCCATTTAGCAGCTTTTCATTATTGCCCTCTTTTACCCATACTGACTCTACATCGTTGCAGCTCTCAAAAATGTCATCATTGAGCACAGGTCTTAAATTAGATTTTACAAAAATACACAACCCCCCACCTTTTTTGCCTTTCCTGTATGTTCTGAATGTGATGTAACCATTTATGTTTATCACCCAGTCATGGCTCTCATCCAAACAAGTTACCACAATGCCCACCAATCCATGGCTGGCATACGAGTCTCCAATTCATTCATTTTGTTTACAATAATAATATTAGCAATTGTATTACTCATACTCACCTCACCACCCTACTTCCCTTGCACGTACCAGGCCCACTAAACCCTCTTTGACCCCTACTGTCTCAGTCTCTCTGTCTACTCTATGACCTTTTTTTCACAACTACCCTCCCTTCCAACATCCTAGTTTAAAAGCTCTTCCATCCGTCTGACCATTTTCTCCCCCAGCACAGCTGAGCCTCCCCATTGAGGTGGAGCCCGACTCTACTGTAGAGCCTGTAGCCAACAGGGAAGTCGGCCCCGTTCTCCATGAACCCAAACCCTTTCTTCCTGCACCAATTTCTAAGCCAAGTATTTATCTTCCTATGCTCCTACTGTCTTTCCAGTGATGCTCGTGGCACCGGTAGTATTTCTGAAAACACCACCTTGGAGGTCCTGGACTTCAGCTTCTCTCCTAGTTCCCTGTAATCACTTTTAAGGACTTTTCACCTCCCTATAACTTTTTCATTAGTGCCAATGTGTACCATGACCACTGGGTTTTCCCCAGTCCCACCCAACAATCTCTATCCAATCCGCAATATGCCGAACCCGAGCAGCCGGCAGCTAACACACTGTTCAGCATTCACAGTCTCGAGTACAGATGACCCTCTCTATCCTTCTAATTATAGAGTCCCCCACAAGCAACATCTGTCTGGCCTTTGCAGCTCTCCTATCTCCCTCCTTCCAAAAGCAGTTGTTTTCCTGGTTGCTAGGAGCAATGTCCTGCTGTACTGATCCTAGTCCTGGGCCCACAGTCCCAATATCAGCCAAACAGGCATATCTACTAGGTTGTATCAGATCAGGACTAGGCTCATTGACACTTTTCTCCCTACCCCTTCTTCTACCCGTTATCCAGCTACCTACCTCTGTGTCCTGATCTTCCTCACCTTCATCCTTCTCCATAGCACTGGCACCAGCCAGATCCACTCAGTGAGCTCTAAACTCCTCTCCAGGTTTGCAATGCTCCTGAGTGTTGCAAGCTGCATACTTAGATCAGTTACCTTGGCTTCCAAATATGTAACACTGACATCGAGCTCAGACATATTCACCCTCGAACGGCTGTTCAAGGCATGAATACATCTCAAACAATGTATATCTGGTAGCATTGTCCATGGAGCAAATACTAAATGTGGATAAACAGTACAGATAAAAATAGAAAAAAGATTGGGAAAACTAGTAAGGAAAACACCAAACTATGATATTGTACCAAACTATGCTCTTGTACCAAACTATGATGTTCTGTCTCACTATGCACTTATCTGCAGCCTCAGCACTTAAATTGCAGCACTCGCTGCTCTCTGTTTTTGTCTTTGTTATCTTTGTTATGGTGATTAACTTTGATTTTATAATGAAAGGTGCCTTTTCTAACAATAGATACTTTTATATGTAGGCAAATTCACTGAGCTCCCCATAGTGGAAGCTGCAGAAAAAAAAATAATTTTCTCATTCATTTAACAATATTAATGTGTAAAGACAAGAAGTGGATTTGGGGTACACTTTTCACTCTTAACCAATGTATAAGGTATATAAGGTATATCTCCTGTATACACCTTCTTCACTTATGCCACCAAATTAATTAGGTTGTAACTGGTAAAGCACCAGGAGCCCATATACTGTTTTATGCACAGGAATCCCCGGATGCCTTGTAAAATATGGAATATTTGCTGCAGTTATAATGTCTCTATTTTATATTCTCCTCATGTTTCCTAAACACTGATTTTGATGTTTTTTTTTTCCTTTTTATTTGATTCAGTAAATGCCTGTGAATAGCTGATTTAACAGAGCAAAAGGAAAAAACATCATTCAGAAGAGCCCGTAGGTACAAAGAAACTGGAACAGAGGGAACAAGATTGTTGTATGTCTCTAAGAAGAATGAAAAAAAAACATCGATTTTTTTTGGTTTGGGGGGGAACTTTTCTATACAGATGAGGCTGCGATTTTTTTTTCTTTCTTCATTGCTATGTAACTATTTATTCTATTCAGTCAAAGTGCTTGTATAAAATGACTGTAAATCATCAGCTTCTTGAGTCCGTGCCTAAGGGCAGAATTGAAGGTTCTCCCCTGTTCTGACACTATGTAGATATAGATAGATAGATAGATAGATAGATAGATAGATAAAATCACAAATGTATGACATAAAAATATTAATAAAAACCTTTTTGTTTTAAACTTGGTATTTGGGCCTGAGATAGAGCCATAGAATTATCTGTGAAACTGCATAGCTCTGTAGAGCCATGTTCCTATATACGGAAATGCTGCATATCTTGGAGGTTTTTTTGTTCTTTTAAACATTATTAACTTTATCATTTGTTTTTGGTGGAGAATTGAAGCAGCATTTTTTATACATTTTTTTTAATTAAAACTAAAACACTGAATTTGTGGTTTTTTCAGGCTCAACATAAAAGCATTAAAAAAAATGCACAGTTAGGCCTCCTTCAAATGTCCATGATTCCGTTTTCATATGTACCAGACACACGGACATACGCAGACCCATTAAAATCAATGAGTCTGCACACACATCCCTGTTTTCTCACTGTTGCGTGTCCGTGAGCCCCACACAGCGACATTTCCGTTTTTCTCCGCCAGCACAGGTGACACACGGACGATGTAATCCGTGTGACTTCAATGTGACACATGGCAGACAAAAAACATGTGTCTTTGAAATAAAATTATTTTTTTATGCTCATTGTCGATGGTGTGGGTGCATATGTGTGTGGGTGTTCTGTGTGTGTTTTCACCATGTGATGTCAGTTTGCTCTTCATGGACAGCAGGAACTTCTATACTCACCTGTCTCCAGCGCTGCTGTCTTCGGTGCTGCTGTCACTTGCTTCTTGGCCTGCTCATTATGCTCATGCATATTCACTGCACCGTGGACCGAGAAAAAGCAGTGCTGGAGACAGCAGCGCCAGAGACAGGTGAGTATAGAAGTTCCTGCTGTCCATGTGCTATCACAGGTAGCACACGGAGAGCACATTAACATCACATGGTGAACATGCACAACATGGAACACGCACGCACACACATATGCACCCACACAATGGACCGTGAAAAACGTGCATTTTTATCATGGATGTGTCTAGGGGGCCCTACAAAGCAATTTTAAACACACTGGGCATTAATTTTTGAGAGATTGCATTCACTCTTCTTCACCTATTAAATGCCATACATTTTCAGGGCCAGGAAAGTAGACCTATTGCTAAGTTATTAAATATGTTTCTCCCCTACTTTTCCTAGATTTTATGCGATTGTAATCTACAGTCCCTGACAGAAGTTATTTCACTTTTCCATGTTATGTAAATAAAAGCCTATAACCTGACTTTAAATTCATCCATTAGTTTCATAAATTACTCTTTTGAAAGCTGAAACCCTCCCAAATTTGGTTTAGGTTATGAAAATAAAGTTGCTGCAAAGCTGAAATATTGATCATTTAATGAACACAGGAAGGTCAGATTTTGCAAGACAATAGTTTTATCGTCTTGTCATATAATGCACCAAATCCTAGTTTGCATCCTCACCTGTGCTCACTAAATGATCGGTTAATTAGTAGGTGTGTATAAAAAGAAACCCAGCACCCCAGACCTTCAGTTGAACTGCAACTTGACCTCTGACAACATGCCAACATTCCACCCTGTGACCAAAGCCTTGATTATCAAGAGGCTGAAGACCAGATCCCCTGCAGAGGTGGCTGGCACCTTTAATGTGTCTCAGCGTCAAAGTAAAAAAGAATTAAAAAAAGATTTGAAGAGACTGGAGATGTTTTTGACAAGCCCAGCAGACCCTACAAGACAACTGCTCAGAAGGAACGTTTGTTGATTAGAAAATCCAAAGTCAGCCCCTCTTCCACTGCAGCAGAGCTCCAACAGGCCTGGTCACCTCAAGTCCCTGTGTCAACTAGAACAGTTTGTAGGATTCTGTTTCAAAATGGCCTCCATGGTCAAATCAGTGTCCAGAAGCCAGCACTAAACAGCCTGCTGAACAGATGGACGCTGGAAAAGTGGCAGAAGGTGTATATCTCTGATGAATCTTCAGTTGAATTACACTACAGCTGCCGCAAATACTGCAGGAGACCTACTGGAGCCCGTATGGATCCAGAAAACAGTTATGTTTGGTGGTGGAAAGATCATGGTCTGGGGTTACATTAAGTATGGGGTATGCAAAACATTTTCAAGGTGGAAGGGAATATCAATAGCCTAAAATATCAAGAAGTATTAGCTACCTTTTACATTCCCAATCATAAAAGAGGTCATATTCTGCAGCAGGATGGTGCTCCATCTCATACATCCATCTCTACAACAAAGTTCCTCCTGGCAAAGAAGATCAAGTTGCTCAAGTACTGGCCATCCCAGTCACCAGACATGAACATCATTGAGCATGTTTTGGGTAGGATGAAAGAGGAAGCATAGAAAACAAAACCAAAGAATCTAGATGAACTCTGGGAGACATGTAAGACTGCAATCTTTGCTATTCCTGATGACTTCATCAATAAATTGTATGAACCATTGTTGAACCGCATGGATGCAGTCCTTCAAGCTCATGGAAGTCACACAAAATATTAAATATGGCTCTAATAGCACCACAACTTCATTCACCAATGTTATGGACATCTCTTTGTATTAGAAGTTAATTATTTGTTTGCATTTCAGATTACTTTCTGTGGGCGACAAAACTTTTGTCTTGCCAAAATCTGACCTTTCTGTGTTCATTAAATGATCAATATTTCAGCTTTGCAGCAACTTTAATTTCATAACCTAAACCAAATTTGGGAGGGTTTCAGCTTTCAAAAGAGTAATTTATAAAACCAATGGATGAATTTAAAGTCAGGTTATAAGCTTTTATTTACATAACATGGATAAGCGACAGAACTTCTGTCAGGAAGTGTATGACTCACAATTGCTGCTGGACTGGTACTCCATGTAAAATAAATAAAAAAAAAAAAATTTGAAAAAAAACAAAAAGTTCAAATTGACCCTTTTGACCCAGTGAAAATAAAACAAACAAAAAAAAAACATATTTGGCATTGCCACATTCAGAAATGCCCGATCTATCGAAATATAAAATAAATTAATCTGATCGGTAAAGAGTGTAGCAAAAAAAAAAAAACAAAAATCCAGAATTATGGTTTATTGCAGTAAAATGCAATAACAGGCGATCAAAAGCTCGCATCTACCCAAAAATTATATAATTAAAAACATCAACTCAAGACACAAAAAATAAGCAGTTACTGTGCCCCAGATCCCAAAGAATGAGAACAATAAGGCTGGGGCCACACGGGGATTACTGCGATCCCCTCGCATGTCACTCGGCTCACTCTGGCAGCACAGCAGAGCCGAGTGTCATGAGAGTGTCCCTGCGACTGAGGTCCGATCGTGCGAGCGGTCCTCAGCTGCGGGGGGTGGGCCGGCACTGAGGAGGGGTGGGCCGGTGCTGAGGAGTGGCGGGCCGGCATGGAGGAGGTGAGGGAGGGATTTATCTCCCTCTCTCCTCCGTAGCCGGCTATTGCCAATCTCGCCCTGCACTTGTGGTACACTGGTGTACCGCGAGTGCAGTGCGATTTTTCTCTCGCCCCATAAACTTGAATGGGTGCGAGAGAAACCTGGATCGCATTACAGTCGCAGCATACTAAGATTGTTTTCTCGGTCCGATTAGGGCTGAGAGAATAATTGCTCATGGGTGCTGACACACAGGCTAATATTGGTCCGAGTGGAATGCAATTTTTTATCTCACTCTAAGCTCACTAATTTTTATGCCGTGTGGCTTGGGCCTAAGGGTCTCGGAAAATGGCAACAAAAGCCCAGTCCCTTTTTTTTATTTTTTTTTTACTTAGGTAGAAGTCAAATTATTCATGTTTGATATCTACGAAATTGTACCGACCTGGGGAATCATAAAGCCAGGTCAATATTATCATATAGGGAACACAGTATATAAATTAAAAAAAAAAAAAAAATAGTGTAATTGAATATTTTTTGCAATTTCACCGCATTTGAATTTATTTTCCTCTTTTCCAGTACAATATGTGGTTGAATGAATGGGGGCATTCAAAAGTACAACTGGTCCTGCAAAACTGCAAAAAATAAGCCACTATATAACTAAAGTGGAAACACTTTACTTATAGATTAACGAGAGAAATAAACTACGGTACGTGCCCAGTGTATTCTTCTAAGGCCTCGTTTCCATTTGCGTTTTACACGGATGAGTGCAGTTTGATAAAACATTGGCTTGCACTCGCTTCAGTGTAATACTATGAGCCATATCGGTATGAGAAAAGAATTGCAGCATGCTGCGCATGGCAGTGAGTCTCGGCTCACACGCACCCATACAGGTCTATGGGTGCGTGTGAAACATCTCACTGCATGCGGATGTCATCTGAGGGCAGTGCAATATACACACAGACAGCCAGTGAAAAAAAGGGACAAAGTGCTCCCTCTTCTCCGTACCTGTGATTTGATCGCAAGATCAGATCATAGTCGCATGACCCTCGGCTCACACTCACAGCAGAGGATCATTAGCATATCTTGTCTGATGTCCTGGAATTGGAAGCTATGCTCAAGTGGAACCGAGGCCTAAAACAAGCAACTTTTCTATTTACCTTTAATTATTAACTCTCTTCTACTTAAACCCCTACTATTCTGCAGATTGTGATACTGTAGAGAACAGTGTTGTGGCATTAATAATTGAGAGTGCTGATTTTTCTTTTGTCTTGATGAAACGCCGTAGACCTGAATAAAAAAATAAATTTGATATAATAATAATATTGTCATTTTCTCAACAGCACGGCATTAACTGTGTTCTCCTCTCCAGTATTTTTCTTTCAGATTAATTCCATATAGTTATCTGGTAAGACCCTATCTGCACTTGTTTATCCTTTGCAATTCTGCAGATTTTAGATACACTGAACAAAAATATAAACGCAACACTTTTGTTTTTGCTTCCATTTTTCATGAGCTGAACTCTAAGGCGGGCTTTGCACGTTGCGACATCGCAAGCCGATGCTGCGATGTCGCACGCGATAGTCCCCACCCCCGTCGCAGGTACGATATCTTGTGATAGCTGGCGTAGCGAAAATTATCACTACGCCAGCTTCACATGCACTCACCTGTTCTGCGACCGTCGCTCTGGCCAGCGACCCGCCTCCTTCCTAAGGGGGCGGGTCGTGCGGCGTCATAGCAACGTCACATGATAGGCGGCCAATAAAGGTGGAGGGTCGGAGATGAGCAGGATGTAAACATCCCGCCCACCTCCTTCCTTCCACATAGCCGCCGGCGGCTTGTAAGGAGATGTTCCTCGCTCCTGCGGCTTCATACACAGCGATGTGTGCTGCCGCAGGAACGAGGAACAACATTGTACCTGTCGCGGCACCGGCATTATGGAAATGTCGGTGAATGCAACGATGATACGATAACGACGTTTTTGCACTCGTTCATCGTATCATCTAGCATTTACACAGTACGATGTCGAAAGTGCATTCATTAGATGCGACAGTTCTGGGACTCTACCCGGCTCTTCGCGATTTGCCCTGGTGCGTTGGCAATCGGGGTAATAAGGAGTTAACGGCAGCAGCCCATAGCTGCCACTATGTCCTAGATTAATCATTGCAGGCGTCTATGAGATACCTCCAATGATTAATCTGTAATTTAAAGTTAATAAACACACACAGTGAAAAAATCCTTTATTTGCAATAATAAACACTAACAAATACCCTCGTTCACCACTTTATTAAGCACCAAAAACCCATCCATGCCCGGCGTAATCCACGGAGGTCCCGCGACGCTCTCAGCTCTGCTACATGAAGGTGATAGGAGCTGCAGTAGAACACTACTGCTCCAGTCAGCTCCACGCAGCAACTGAGGTGAGCCGCGCGATCAGCGATAACGTCACTCAGGTTACTCGCGGCCACCGCTGGATCCTCCAACTGTGACAGCAAGTCGCCCGAGTGACAGCAATGAAGTCACAGGTGAGTTGCGGTCTCGGGTGGAGGATCCAGCTGGCCGCGGGTAACCTGAGTGATAGCAGCGCTAATCGCGCTGCTCACTTCAGTCACTCAGGGGATTAGCGGTGACCGGTGAGTCCTTCACGGGTGACCGCTAATCAGGACGCGACACAGGCAGAGCCACGGGATGACAATGAAGTCTGGTGAAGTTCACCCGAGTTCATTCTCATTGTGCGACTGTCTGCTGTCAGCGGGTATGTATCAACGATATTGTGCATCACAGACGGAACATTTCACACGGGCAACACACGGACATGTCACTTACGTATCTCACGCACACACGGACATTCCACACGCACACGCACACACGGATAGCATACGACATTCACACAGATGCCACATGTACCATAAAAACGGACATAAAAACGGAACACAGACCCGAAAAACAGAACGTAACACACATGCGTGTTTTTCACGGACGTGTGAAGGGGGCCTAAATCTGTGTTAGTGAGCCTTCTCCTTTGCAGAGATAATCCATTCATCTCACAGGTGTGGCATATCAAAATCCTGGTTAGATGATATGATTATTGCACAGGTGTGCCTTAGGCAGGCCACAATAAAGGCCACGCTGTATGTGCTGTTTTAACACACAGCACAATGCCACAGATGTCGCAAGTTTTGAGGAAGTGTGCAATTGGTATGCTGACTGCAGGAATGTCCACCAGAGCTGTTGCCCGTGAATTGAATGTTCATTTATCTACCAAAATCCATCTCCAAAGGTGTTTCAGTGAATTAGGCAGTACATCCAACCGGCCTCACAGCCGCAGACCACTTGTAACCACAACAGCCCAGAACTTCAACATCCAGGATCTTCAACTCCGAGATTATCTGAGATATGCCCAGAGAATTAGAAACAAGGCACTCTCAAATGGTTATACAAATGAAGAATTTATTCCATAAGTCTTAAAGCAACATGTGACGTTTCGGCCGGTTGGCCTTCATCAAACAACTTGTTATTAAGACTGTCAAGGTAGTAGTAAAGGCAGTGGTATCCACCACTATGCTGCATGATGGATACCACTGCCTTTACTACTACCCTGACAGTCTTAATAACAAGATTTGTGGTCTTATCTGGCCTAAATATTAATTGGTCAAAGTCAACGTTGCTCCACCTGGATAATAATGTACATCCTCAAATAAATTAATCTGTAATAATCCCGGTGGTACAAAAATTCAAATACTTAATACTTAAATTTGAATCTTTTGATATTTAAATAGGAATCGTTTGATACTTAAGGGAAGAAACAAGGTTGGAGTGTGACGCCCTGGACCCCAGGGGTCACAGGTCACTACACAACACCTTACACCCCCTTCCCTGGACAGGTCTTACCAGTCAAACATTAAACCCTTGTTGCCACCCTCCAGGGTTGATGTCCACACCAGGTGGGGTGGAGCCAGGCGGTTAGCCCCGCCCACCGAGGAGTTCACAGGCTGGAGGTGGGAAAACACAGTGGTCAGTCCAGTGGTGGTCAAAGAGTCCAGTTCTGGGCAGGAGTGAGTGAGAAGTGAAAACTGTTTGTGTCTGGGTCAGAGCCCAGGCACTTCCAGCAAGGTCGGCAGGCGGTGGTGGCCATCTGCAGGAGTTGGCGAAGGTCAGCGGAACCGTAGGACCGGGGTCGGGCGGTGGCCAGCCGGTACCGAACCGGGGAGCCGATTGGAGCCAAGCACCAGGCAGGGTACTCAAACCCCGACTAGGCTTAAAGCCAACCTCTAGTCAAATTCTCTGATTGCAGTCTGGACCTCAGGGGTTCATTCCCAACCAAGTCCCGATTGAAGGCAACAGCTTTCAACAGTTCCGAATAAGTGCCACCGCCAAGGGCCAGAGATCCAAAGGGCCAGCATCTGTAGGCAAAAAGGGCTCCTCCGGCACGTATACGTCGGGGAGTGGACTACCGGTGCCCAGGCATTGGAGTCAACATACAAACACAGGTGCAGGGAAATGACAGCCACCATCAACCCATCCAGGGAAAACACCGCAGCCGGCTGTGGGCCCCGTCCATCCAGCCGTTTGGTTTGCCAGAGACTCTGTCCATCTGTGTCTGAGTGAGTACACCAGTGCCATCCGGCACCGCGCTGCACTGCACTGCAACTCTGCACCCTGCGAACCCCATCCTACGGGAATCCAACCAGTCACCGGGCCCCGGGACCAACAGCCCCTACCCACGGAGGGGTCAACACCTAGCTGCTCCTCGCCATTGCTCCCGGGAACCCCGTCACCAGCAGCGGTGGTGCCTACCATCACCACAACCCGTGGGTGGCGTCACGAACTTTATCCATCCCAAAACAAATCCAATTCCTCCCCTTTTCACTCGTGGGCGAGGAGCGTAGCTCGAGCCCCGGGTCCGGCCCACTCGAGCCACCGAGGAGAAGGCACCGGATCCGAGCACGATCTCCCCGAGCAGCCGCTGCGACAGGGAACTGGCCCCCGCCCTCGACAGGAGCATTTAGGAAATTACCTTTATCTGTCCTTGGCATAACTAATCTTATTAAAATGTGCCTTATGCCATCTATTCTTTATGTTCCATGTTCCAATTTGGATCATAAATCACTGGTTCAAAAAATGCATAGGTCTTGAGGGACCTATCCTGGAGGAAAGGTGTCCCTAGAATTAACATGGAAAAACTACAGGTGCCTAAGGATCAGGGTGGACTGGCCCTTCCTTATGCCTGGGAATATTTTCTTAGCCTCTCAGCTATAACATTTTAGGCAATGGACTTTTGACGACAGTAATGATGTTAGGGCTGTGGTAATTAAATCTTTGGGGGAGGTGATTACCATTTGGAGCTTCTAGAGTCAAATACATTCAAAGCCAAATCCAGAAGTGCCTCGACCCTGTTTCTCCTACATAGGATATGATGGAACTTTAAAAAGTTATAGCGTATGGGAGAATATTCCCAATACAACCCTATATGGAATAACCAACTCAGGCATGAGGGAACCTTGCTATCTAGATGGGTTTGGAGAATGGAGGAAACGGGCTGAAATATTTACACCAGGTATTTCTCAACAATTGCAGTTTTGTTCGTTTGACCCCTTAAAGCAGATGTTCCAACTATGACATTTTGAGTTCTATAAATAGTTACAACTAAGACATTCTATGAGGGCCCAGGAAAGAATATCCCATCTTCCAATGGGCTTCTGGATTATATTGTTCCAGCAACTAGAAGCCTAATCTCCTTAATTTGTAAATCTCTGCTATCCAATAATGGGGGGATCCTCAGGCCTTGACCAGGTCCCGTTGGGAAAGAGAGATGAGGCACATCTCCTTGGAAGAGTGGGAGGAAGGTGTCAATAAATGGGACACAAAGAAGATCACAGCTGTTTTTCATTCCTACAGCTTAGCGAACTCTAAGCATTATGCTGAAAATTACCCTCAGGAGGGACGACATATGTCCAAGATGTAGTTAAGACGGAGCAGATCTTGTCCATATGTTTTGGAGTTATAGGGCAGTGTGGGTAGGCTGCTCGGCAAGGTATTTAATATTCATCTAGTTATGAATGTCAAATCTTAGGGTATGGGGGAGACAGTGGAGCATCTCCCCAATAAAATTGGCTATAGTTAAAATTCTATACCACACAAGAAAGTCTATTGCTAAATATTGGCTGTTGAGTATTCCACCTACAATAGAGGAAGCGGTTCAGTGTGTAAATAATACTATCCTAATGGAAAAAATGTCTACTTTAAGAGGGGAGCTACAGCCAAGTTTGGGAAGCAATGCGGACACTAGATCATAGGCCCAATTATGGTATCCGAACATCTCACTAGGGATATGGTTATCAATTTATTTATTCTAGGACAATCTTTTTACTGTTTTGGGGACAATATAATGTATATAAGTAATCTAAAAGTGGTTTAAAATTGCATATGTGCTTTTATTCTTGTGCATCCCAAAAAAGGGTGGGGGGAAGATTGGGTGGGAATAAATGGACTGGGGTAAAGGGTTGTTTGTTGTTGCATTAATAACCATTGTTCTTCTATTTGTATTCTGTTGTTTTTTTCTGTAAATTCTCTTGCACTCATGTGATCTGGTGAATGTTGCATTGTTAGGTGAATATCTCAATAAAATTGTTTTAATAAAAAAAAAGGGGGAACGTGTCATCAGATTTATGTTGCGCAAACCACTGGCAACATAAATCAGACATCAGCTGTGTGATTGCAGACAGATATGTTTTATTCTGAAATACTGTTGAGGACTATGGGTTTTGGCTGTCTAGTCTTATTCTGTCCCAATGTAAACCTATTGACCCCTCAAAACTGGACAGGTCAGGGAATAGCTGGATGGGGACGGCATACCAAAGCTCGGAGTCATGTGACCAGTGTTTCGGGCAGCATGAAGCTGATGACAGGTTCCCTTTAAAGGTGTTGTCTGACTTTCAACTTTTTTTTTTCAAAAGACAGTCACCTGAACAATAAGACTTGCAATTGGCTGAAGTGATCAGGTAACTGGAACAATATAGCAGCTGATGCATAAACTTTCTTTACGTTCCAGTTACTTGACCACTGCAGTCAATCATATTCCTCACCAGCCAGATTGCCAATGAAGTATACTGTCTGTATTGTATAGAGTTCCAAATGCCTAGCTGTGGATATACTCTACATTTGCAGTTCTTGGTCCAGTGCAATATCATAAAAATACTCAGGGATGAATTACGATATAACGTTTAATATAATACTTAAAAGGATATTTGGATATACAGTATATACCCAGGAACAATATCACAAAAAAAGAAGTGATAAACAGCTACACAATAAACATAATGTAAATTACCCAAAAAGTGCAAGAAAATTATATATACAGATTTATTCCCATAAAAATGGGGGCCGCAGAAGGCTCCACCAGGGAAAAGATAAAAAACACCAATTTGCTCCTGTTTAACCCTATTTAATCTATCCATTGTGATGGTGGTGCCCCCGCTACGCGACGGCTCAGCGTAATTCACCTACCAATCCCTAAAGATAAGATATGGAGAAAAGAAAGGAGATTCTATATCTAGGGTAGTATCTAGGATTATAATAGGGATATACAATTATTAAAAAAAATTGACAAACAGCAATAACACATCCAGACTGGAGACAAAATAAATGGCAAATAATCAAAATGAGCAAAGGACTGGCTCCCAAGCTAGTCAGTGTGCTAATTGATTTTTAGTCCATATTCATAGTGCTGTGCATCATGGTCCCCATCCGTTTTGCCTCTACGCATTTCCTTCCCCGTCCTCAGCTTCAGGGTCAAGTGGCATCCAGTGTATTGATGCCCACTGGTATATTAAACTAAGCCCATTCATGGGTAGCTCCTGAAAAGCAGCTCCGGTTTCAAATGAGGTCAGCCTGCTTGCCGACATACGCGCCTATAAGGAGCGATGGAGATGGAACCACATCCTTCTTAGTTCAGTGCAAGTGTCATGCGCTGTCCAGATCCGCACTCCTGGATTACAGCAACGGCGTCGGACCCTGTTCATATTGCAGAGTCCAACTGGTAATCTGGGTTTTCTATAATGCGCAGCTCTGCCGGGAGTCGGCTGAGTTGTGTCCACTGCTCCTAGCCATGTAGGAGTTAATCCTTCTCTGAGCAGTGTGCGACTCTTCTGAGAGTCAGGTTGCTGATTACCATCCACAGCTGGTCTCTGCCTATTTAGGCTTTGTGCGCACGTTCCGTATTTGCATGCAGTTACGCTGCGATCTGCACCGCAGCGTAACTGTATGCGTTCTGCGTCCCCAGGTTAATCTATGAAGATTATGCAGGAGACGTGCTCACGTGGCATATTAGAGCGCAGCGCTTCGGCTGCTACCCGAAGCGTGCGTTCTAAGAGGTGACATGTCACTTCTTTCCTGCACTCTGCATGCAGCGCCCACTTTGTCTATGGGAGGGGCTGCACTCAGAGCGCATGAAATAGGCATTTTTTTTTCATTACGGACTCTTTCTGCAGCGATTTGAAGCGCATGTGTGCTGTTCAAATCGCTGCAGAAATTTCTGCAGGGACAAACGATACGTGCGCACATAGCCTCAAGGCTGGGGCATCTGTTAGGAAATCGCCAAACACAGCATCTGCATATGCTCTTGCAATTAGCTGGTGCCCTTGGCGATCCTCTAAGGTGACCTGCAATCTGTTGCTAGTGTGGTGTGGACGTGTCCTTTGGTGAGCATTACTTCCTCCCTTATATTTTATTTCCCCCTGCGCCTTTATTTTCTTCCCTTCGTGGTTGTTTGCAAAGTGTAGGAGCTTCAGTTCTTTCCCCTCCCCTGTCCATGTTTTTTTGGGTGGAGGGTTAACCTGGTGTCTCCTGCCCTCTCCAGAAGTGGGGTGTGTGATTGTTAGGTCAGGGCGTGAATACGAGACAGGGAAACGCTGGGGACCCAGACCTGGCTACCATCAAACCTACCTCTGCGTTGGGGGTCAGCGCAAGATCCCAGTCTTAGGGCCAGTTCAGGTCTCCCAGCTAGCCTAGCCCACCCATGATAGCTGGAAAAATAATGTTGGCCATTGCTTGATTATCCACACTTTAAAAAAGCTAATTAACAAGACTGTAGGGTAAAAAAAACCTGTATTTCACAAGGGAGTCTGTTTACTGACTATTGACATATATTACTTTTTTTCTGCTTCCTAAGAACCCTGATTTACAAAAATGCAAAGCACACAAATCCAGATTATTAGCACAGTCAGTTTTACCTTGTTAAATGGTGCTTCTGACAAAAGATATTGACGTTCCTCTTCCTGCGCAATAAATACATCCGAGAAATGGCAAAATGAAGGTCTGCTTTATAACTAATGTCCTTACCCCAAGGGATTAATTGGCATCAAACCGAGTCTTTGATTCATCTGCATTCACTTCAACTCAGCCACTCCAATTCAATCAATTCAGCTCCATTTGATAATTAAACCTTAACTCAGAGACAGTCATTTGGAGAATAGTGCTGTGGCATTTACCCAGAGAAAATCAAGTGATGTCCTGTAATATGTCAAAAGAAGAAAAAAAAATAAAATCCATTCTTCCAGTTGTGTCAAGTCATGATGTCAGTGCGGTGTGCATCAATGATACAGCAATACGATATCATTCCCAGATGCATCTTCATCACGGCTTCCAAAAATGTAATTAATGTGTAATATTCTGCTGGTGGAAACATTATAATGAAAATATTGATCAGTAATGAAAAAATGGTTTATGGCTCCATCATGGGAACGGTGGCCGCAGAAACACAATTTTTATCATTACAGGGATAAACAAGTGTCAGAAAACTTAACTCTTTCAGGTACAAGCTCTGAGAATTGAGTCCACTTGGATTACGGTATATAGTTTATGGGTTGTGTTGTTGTCTTTTTTATGTTAATTATGAGCGGCCAGATGATTCTTACTTATTTCTATGGGACTCAAAAAAATTATCAAGGAGTTTCAAATTATGATCTGTACCAGATGTATATGCTAGGAGCCAAGTGGCTTTACTAGAGTCTGATGGGCACCAGTGCAAAGTTGAGCCTGCCCCCCCCACATGTTAGTCAGATGTAAGGGCTGTTGTAGTGTTATAAAGCCTATAAAGACATACAAGTTGCCACCCCTCCCCCTTCATTGTGTAGTACTAACCCCCATCCTGTACTAATGTCCCCCATCATGAGCCGCTTCCCAGGAAATATATCCCCCATCCGGGTATATGACCTCATCATGGCTATATCCTGGAATATATGGCCCCATCCTGGTATATATGTCCCCATCATGGCCAATCCTGGCATATATGGGCTCATCCTGGTATATATGTCTCCATCATGGCCCCATCCTGGTATATTTCCCCATGATGGCCACATCCTGGTGTATTGCCTCATCATGGAAATATTCTGGTATATATGTTCTCATCATGGCTCATCCTGGTATATGTCCACATCCTGGCCCCAAATGAGATATCATGGCACTCCTGGTATAAGTCGGGGTGCACTGGAAGGGTCCAAATCCAGAAGATAAGAAGGAAAGCGGGGCACTCCACGATGAATGCAAAAGGTGAATTTATTTATGCAGCAAATTCAGTGAAAATTAAACAAACAGACGTTTCGGCCCAGTATTAAACCTTTATCAGTTTCATGTGCTGCTGGAAGAGAGCTGGCACCTCAGCAGCGGTGGACACTGCTTTCATTCCTATGCCACAAATGCAGGCAGCTCTCTTCCAGCAGCACATGAAACTGATGAAGGTCTAATACTGGACCCAAACGTCTGTTTAATTTTCACTGAATTTGCTGCATAAATAAATTCACCTTTTGCATTCATTGTGGAGTGCCCGGCTTTACTTCTTATCTTCACATCTTGTCCATATCCTGGTATTTACAGTGGCACCTCACTTAACGAGTAACCCACTTAACGAGAATTTCGCTTAACAAGCAAAGCTTTCTGTAAATTTGTAACCCGGTTTACAAGAAAGAATATGTGTACCTTCCGTTTCATCGCCGGCCTCCTGGGTCCTGTAGTTCGCCGCTCCGCTCCACTCCAGGCTGTGCATCGGCATCCATAGCAACGAAGCAGGAACTTCCTGGTTCCTGTCACCGCTACTCAAAGGCAACACGCTGGCCAATCAGAGGCAAGCGGCTCTGCCTTTGATGTCAGCGCTCTGGCAGGAAGTTCCTCCCTCGTCGTTATCGTAACCCGATATACGGCCCGCACCGGAGAACAGCAACTCCCAGGAGACCGGCGATGGAACGGAAGGTAAGGTGAGCATATAATATGTGCGTGTGCGTGCTTGTGTGTTTGTGTATGTTTGTATGTGTTTGTGTGCATTTGTGCATGTGTGGAATGACAGAATAGGGGACCAGGATGGGACATTTAACTAGTTGTCGAACGAATTGTCTGCATAGCACTGATTTTCTATGGGAAATCTTTCTCTGCTGAAAAAGTAACTTGGTTAACAAGCACAGTCCCAGAACGGATTGTTCTCGTTAAGCAAGGTTCCACTGTATGTCCCATCCTGGTATATATGCCCCCATCCTGGCATAGATGCCCCATAATGGCCCCATTTTGGTATATACAGTACAGACCAAAAGTTTGGACACACCTTCTAATTCAAAGAGTTTTCTTTATTTTCAGGACTCTGAAAATTGTAGATTCACATTGAAGGCATCAAAACTATGAATTAAAACATGTGGAATGAAATACTTAAAAAAGTGTGAAACAACTGAAAATATCTCTTATATTCTAGGTTCTTCAAAGTAGCCACCTTTTGCTTTGATTACTGCTTTGCACACACTTGGCATTCTCTCGATGAGCGTCAAGAGGTAGTCACCGGAAATGGTTTTCCAACAGTCTTGAAGGAGTTCCCAGAGATGTTTAGCACTTGTTGGCCCTCTTTCCTTCACTCTGCGGTCCAGCTCACCTGAAACCATCTCGATTGGGTTCAGGTCTGGTGACTGTGGAGACCAGGTCATCTGGCGTAGCACCCCATCACTCTCCTTCTTAGTCAAATAGCCCTTACACAGCCTGGAGGTGTGTTTGGGGTCATAGTCCTGTTGAAAAATAAATGATGGTCCAACTAAATGCAAACTGGATGTAATAACATGCAGCTGCAAGATGCTGTGGTAGCCATGCTGGTTCTGTATGCCTTCAATTTTGAATAAATCCCCAACAGTGTCACCAGCAAAGCACCTCCACACCATCACACCTTCTCCTCCATGCTTCACGGTGGGAACCAGGAATGTAGAGTCTATCACCTTTTCTGCGTTGCACAAAGATACAGTGGTTGGATCCAAAAATCTCAAATTTGGACTCATCAGACCAAAGCTCAGATTTCCACTGGTCTAATGTCCATTCTTTGTGTTCTTTGGCCCAAACAAGTCTCTTCTGCTTGTTACCTGTCCTTAGCAGTGGTTTCCTAGCAGCTATTTTACCATGAAGGCCTGCTGCACAAAGTCTCCTCTTAACAGTTATTCTAGAGATGAGAAGGTGTGTCCAAACTTTTGGTCTGTACTGTATGTCCCTATCATAGCCCCATCCTGGTACAGATGTCCCCATAATGGCTTCAGCTTGGTTTATGTGGCCATCCTGGCCACATCCTGGTACATATGATACCCCCAGGTGCCACACACAGTAAAAAAATAAACAATAATGCTCACCTTCCCCCTGCTCCCCCGGTGTCATCCTCTGATAATGGCATGCTGCAACTGATCCTTGTGTAAGCGGAGTATCACATGATGTCACTGTTATGCGCTGCATACAGCGCGGTCAGCTGTCGTGTGTCGGCATATTCTCTGCTTCCCATGCCTTGAATAATGGGTGTGGGGAGTAGTGAACCTTCATAGCCTTAATTGGCAGCCAGCCATCGCAGAGGCATGACACTAGTATAGGGTCCCATCAGAGAAAAGCCACCTTGACGAGTTTGATGGATACACAAGAATTGGCCAATTTTGCGCTAAGAACCTTTTTTTTTAAGTATATTCTATATAGCATTAATGCAGTTTAAATTTCATACAGGTGCATCTTAATAAATTAGAATATGATCAAAAAGTTAATTTATTTCAGTAATTCACTACAAAAAGGGAAACACATATACTATATAGAGTCATTACACACAGAGTGATCTATTTCACGTGTTTATTGCTGTTAATGTTGATGATTATGGCTTATTGAGATGCACATGTATATTCTATGTTTGCATATGACTGGTGCTTAGAGAGTGCTGCTGTATCCTATTGTTTGTGTTTTATGAAAAAGTCAGCTCGACAGCTTAGAAAGAGGACAGCCCAACTACTTGTGAAAAATACAACTCAGCAACTTCTCTTGCTATGGCTGACAGAGTCACCCTTTTGGCCTTCACTTGGACAACCTGCTGCCGGAGGGTTTCAGTCACTTTGGAACGGCACACGAGTTTTGAAGAGCCAGTGGAAACTGGAAAATTAGGCTGCCAGTTACATAGGGGTTGTCAGATAATTAAGGAAATGAGCACCAGGTGCCAGATTAACAACAATAACTTGCGGGTATCTGAAAGTGTTCTCTAATTTTGATCAGTGTTCTTTTACATTTATCTCATTTACATATTTATTATGTGCTTTTGAAAAAATTCAATTTATGAAATAAGCTTGAAATACTGCTAGTGTACTCATGTTAGGATACAATCACATAGGACTACACAATGACCTTAACATTTAGGAAATTGTGTGTTGTTCTCTAATTCTGATCTCCCATATATATATATATATATATATACTTATTTATCTTTTTATAATATTTGCTTTAAAGGTTTAGCTATTTTCATATATGAGTGGTAAAGTAGAAGCTGAAAATTGTACTCATGTACTGTATATTGCTGTTTCTCATTCATTGAAATAGGTGAAATGAGGTCAGAGCACAAAGTATCAGGTGAACCTCTATTAGACTTGGGCATCATCACAAAACTTGAGCCAAAAAGTCTAGGAGTTTGCCTTTATGGCCTATTTCTTATAGCAATCAAAAATAGCAACACAAAGAGATAAAACTCCCCCAAAAATCCAAAAATGTAATATACTTACAGCAGAAAAGAGGGCAACTAGTCTAGTCAGCCCAAGCCAAAACATCTAATGACCAACAGAATCCAGACAAACCCCTCAACATGATGGACACTTCACAGGTGCAAGGTAAATTGCACACTAGTGGTGTGCATAGGGCGCTGTTCACACTTGTATGCACATGATGTCCAGCCAGCAACTTATTACCACGCCCTTACTATTAGATTAGGTGGGCTACTCGGACACTACTCAAATGCAGCACACATGGACAGAGACTCCATTATGCACGGCCTCTATGAAGAGGCCTGGCTGCATCCTGTATAAAAATGTGCTAAAAAAATATATATCAAATATACAGTATATGAGGTATTAGTAAATTGGCTAATGTACAGAAGCTTGCAATCCCCGTCACGGATCCTCATCTTTGCAAGTCCCTACACTGATAAATATCAAAAATAGCAACAAAAAGAGGAGATAAAACTGCTCCAAAAATTTAATTTGAAATGAGGTCGCTAGAGGGTTGAACCGGAGCACAGAGTATTAGGTGAACCCCCATTGGGCTTGGGCACCATCACAAAAATGGAGCCCAAAAGTCTAGGAGACGGCCTCATTTAGAGTTTGCCTTTATGGCCTATTTCTTATAGGATAACCTCTTATTTCAGCAAATATGACATTACATTAAAAGTGGACACGTACATGTTCTGCTATGGAGAGTGGACCATCAGAATAATTTCATCTGTTGGGCTCAATTAACACAAGTTTGATACTGATTAATGATCATTCGGCAGAGATAGGGTATTCGATGGGATGACTGACCTAACAGTAACATTACAGATATGTTCCGGCTCAGTATTCCTTTAAACCCTACACATGCTGCATATTTGCCGATCTGGAAAATAATGGAAAACCCATAATTAATAATAACTGATCTGATATCCTGAGCCGGGGCTTTGAATGCTTTGCTTCCTACCGGGGGCTTGCATTTCCTGCCCAATCTAAGCTACTCTCTCTGGGAGGTTTATATATAATGCACGGACTGTAAAGGTCCGCGGCTCACATTAATGTCGCCTCTAGCTGTGACCACAGACACTTCTTTCTCTCTTGGCAGTAAAATAAAAGAAAGTGTTTTGTCTACAGGGTGCAGCCTTTTAGCCTGATCTTTGTACTGCGCCTTTTTCTTGAATTCTTTAAACACACAAAGAGATTTGCAGATTATAATTATAAAGGAGCACCGGCAGGCACCCAGGCAGCTACTAAATTTTTTATTTGGGCCATTCTCACCAGGATGCCCCACTGCATACTGGGCAAGCGAGCCGCATAGAGTAAGTACAATTATTTATTTATGTTTTGAATCATTAGGCAGCAAAAGCATTATACGCTGTGGATAATGGATCACACTTGCATATTTTAAGAGCACTACATATCGCACTTGGCACTGCTGTGGCATTTATAGAGCACAAATCTAGATTATACTGGACCAGCGGTGGGACACATTGATATGTATTTATTATATATATCCAAATATATATATATATATATATATATATATATATATATATATATATATATATATAAATATATATATATATGTTGCTGCGCAAAAGTATTTTTAAGGAAGATGTGTAAATAAATGCAGCAAAGTAAGATTGTTGTCAAAAATAGAACGGCTAATAGTTTATTTCTTGTTATCAATTAACAAAATGCAAAGTGATTCAACAAAATAGAAAGCTAAATAAAATCAATATTAAAGAATTATTCTCATCTCCAAGATCCTGTCCTAATATATAGTAGGTTTCATAATAATAATAATAATAATAATAATAATAATAATAATAATAATATTAGCATATACCTCCAATTAGAAATGTAGTATAGTTCTTTTGATTCACTGTCTCTTACCTCATGTTTAGGGCATTGCAGGACCTTAAGTGTCCATGGTTACAACCACTCATACAGTTACAGTTACAGTTAGTTAGTTGCTCGTGGTCATAACCATGGATACCTAAGGTCCTGTAATGCCCTAAACATGAGGTAAGTGACATAGTGAATCAGAAAAACTATACATTTCTGCATCAGTTATAAAAAAAAACTATACTACATTTCTAATTGGAGGTATTTGCTAATAAAATAATTTTTACACCTACTACATATTAGGAGACGTGGCATACCCCTTTAAGTTATTTACTGCTAATGGTCATAACCATGGATACCTAAGGTCCTAAAATGCCCTGAACAAGAGTTAAGCGACACAGTGAAACAGAATAATTATACTACATTTTAATTAGAGGTATTTGCTATTATTATTATTATTATTATTATTATTATCATTACACCTACTACATATTGGGATAGGATCTTGGAGATGGGAATAACCCTTTAAGTGTGACCACCCTGCAGAACAGGATCAAAGTATGAGTTCTTTTAGGTACACTTGAGCACAGTTTTTGAAGCAGGGTGTTCCAAACATTTTGGAGAACTAACCACAGAACTAGGAATGTCGCGTGTGCAAATCCTTCTCTCTCTTCATGTCATCAAAGACAGACTTGATGATGTTGAGATCAGGGCTCTGTGACTGTATTATCATCACTTCCAGGACTCCATGTTCCACTTGATACTGAGGATATTTCTTAGTGACGTTTTCTGTATACTTGGACTCATTGTCCTGCTGCAGAATATATTTTTAGCCAATAAGTCTCTTCCCTGATTATATTGAATGATGAATAAGTATCTGCCTTTATTGAGCAGCATTGAGGACATCAAAAAATTATCAACATTGAGGACCGTAGACAAAGTAGTCATCCAAATAGACTGAGTCCATCAAATTCATTGCATCATTCTTACTTCCCTTTTAAATCAGAAGATGTCCAGCAGTGCCATCAGCTCTGAACCGGCCTATACCTTTTCCCCAATACTATATATATATATTATGTATGTATTGTAGGACCACATAATGATAAAGATATAGTTTATTGTATTATGTAACCTCAATTAAAATGGTTTAAATCTGCATGAATAAAATATCCTAATTTCAACATGGGGAACAAACATATGAAACTTCTCTAAGTATTGGTACACCCATACAATACAAGATGGGCAAATAGTAAAAGTCGAAAAAGGCAAGATGGAGAGCCTAGTTGATGTCTCAGAGCATTACAGCCCACAGTCCTAGAACACTAAATTCGTCTATGTAATAAAAAAAAAGTGGTATTACCCTGTGGTTGTTTGCTAATATTGGTTATGTAAGATCACATTACAAATAGAAGGGTATAGGTCCGGAAGAAATACATACAGGAATGTACATAGGGCAGGACAATGGGGGTATGTGTCCTGGATGATAGATATCATGAGGGGGTACTAACACCGCATCTTGTGCAGCTACAAAACTTTGTTAACCCATTCAATGGCAGAGATGTCCCAGTTACATCAGAATTTCAAATTACAAAAAAATCAGAGGTTCCCTATTAGACTATAGCTTACATGTAAATATGAATTAGGAATGTAAGCTATAAGTAAGTGCTGCTAAGAGCAGTTCTACTTTTTCACATGTGGGGCCGTATGACATTTTATATAAAAAAATATTTTAGAGTAGGACTGCCCCAATGAGATTTGCCGTGACGTGGAGGGGTAGCTCAAGAAATTGCAATTTTTTGCCAAAAATCTCAAATTTTAATAATAAGTACAGTTTGGAATTTCTAGTGCAGTAGTGCACATTTAGTGCTGGCTATCTTGTTTTTTCTTCATATCAATTAGGAATGTTGCAGATTTCAGCTTTCAGAAGAACAAACAATGTTTGAGATTGAATTGCTTTACTTGGGATATACGGCAAAGATATTGATCTTTATCACCTCAACAAGGAAGATAATAGGAAAAAATAAAGGCCCCGTCACACTAAGCAACATCGCTAGCAACATCGCTGCTAACGAACAACTTTTGTGACGTTGCTAGCGATGTTGCTGTGTGTGACATCCAGCAACAACCTGGCCCCTGCTGTGAGGTCGTTGGTTGTTGCTGAATGTCCTGGGCCATTATTTAGTTGTTGCTGTCCCGCTGTGAAGCACAGATCGCTGTGTGTGACAGCGAGACAGCAACAACTAAATGTGCAGGCAGCAGGAGCCGGCTTCTGCGGAGGCTGGTAACCAATGTAAACATCGGGTAACCAAGAAGCCCTGTCCTTGGTTACCCGATATTTACCTTTGTTACCAGCCTCCGCCGCTCTCACTGTCAGTGCCAGCTCCTGCTCTGTGCACATGTAGCTGCAGCACACATCGGGTTAATTAACCCGATGTGTGCTGTAACTAGGAGAACAAGGAGCCAGCGCTAAGCGGTGCGTGCTGCTCCCTGCTCTGTGCACATTTAGCTGCAGCACACATCAGGTTAATTAACCCAATGTGTGCTGTAACTAGGAGAGCAAGGAGCCAGCGCTAAGCAGTGTGCGCTGCTCCCTGCTCTGTGCACATGTAGCTGCAGCACACATCGAGTAATTAACCCGATGTGTGCTGTAACTAGGAGAGCAGGGAGCCAGCGCTCAGTGTGCGCTGCTCCCTACTCTCTGCACGTGTAGCTCCGTGCGGTGGTAACCAAGGTAAATATCGGGTTGGTTACCCGATATTTACCTTAGTTACCAAGCGCAGCATCTTTCACGCGGCGCTGGGGGCTTGTCACTGGTTGCTGGTGAGCTCACCAGCAACTTGTGTAGCGACGCTCCAGCGATCCCTGCCAGGTCAGGTTGCTGGTGGGATCGCTGGAGCGTCGCAGTGTGACATCTCACCAGCAACCTCCTAGCAACTTACCAGCAATCCCTATCGTTGTTGGGATCGCTGGTAAGTTGCTTAGTGTGACGGTACCTTAACACACAAATCAAAGAGGTCATTGTAACGCCTGCCTGGAACCACAGACTCAGACAGACTGGAGGAAAGCCACTTACAAAGCAGGACCCCGAGAACCCTGAAACTCTATAACCCCTATACAGGGATTTGGAATTACACAGGTCCCTGGAGATCACTACCTGTGGTAGGCTGCAGTCCAATGAGAGTAGTAGTCAGGCATGGTCAAACCAGGAATTGCAGAACAGGGACAAAATCAGGCAAGGACGTAATCAGAAAATGTGGCAGAGGTCAAATCCGGATCGGGTAGCTAGGTACAAAAATGGTAGGCAGGAGGGTAGTCAGAGAACAGGCAGAGGTCAGAACACAATAATCACAAAGCAGAATGGGAACCAGGAAGTAGGAATTCAGAACTATCTCTGGCAGTAAGCAGCAGACAGGAAGGGGAATTAGAAGGGTGTGGTGTCTTCCCATTGGCTGTAGCTGAATGGTAACTTCAGCTGGAAGACACACGCCACCTACAGTCAGCCAGTGGCACTACAGGTCCCAGGGAAACCTAGCTTAGTGGATGAGCAGAGCCAGAGCCCACCGGAGCCACTGGCATCAACTCCTCTCCTATCAGTAGCACTATCCACAGCGGGAACACGGCGCCGCCTGGTGATCGAAGCAGAAGTCGCAGGAGCAGACTCTGGTGGGGACGTGACAGTCATGCAGTATATTTTTAACAAACTAACAATAAACACAGCACCAACTGCTCTTTGGTCAACACATTCTCAAAGCATAAGCCTGCAACTGTTGTATATTCCATCAGTGAGTAAAACCATGATCTGCACTGCTTGTTATAGGGTTATATAAAAAAGACAAAGTGAACTATTTCTGCAATTGAGGATACAGTTAATGTTGGCACTACCAAGTTTACATTGGATGATAAATTCTAAAATCTGGCAAGTTTGAAAATGTTACTCAACTCTCTTTCCTATGGTTTGACATATGTAAGTCAATTAGAGATGAGTGGACCCATGGAAGTTTGGTTTGGCACATGTAGCTAAACCGTACCTCCATAGGTTCACATTTGGCCCCAACCACAATGGAAGTCACTGATTGGCATTTTGAGTCTCCACCCACATGCAGCCAGCTATAAGCAGATCACTTCCGGGGGAGGGTGGGTTGAGTTTTTCCTTTTTTTGTTGCACACCAAATCTAATCACTCTGTTGTTACCCCCAGTACGAGCCGATTAAACACTTCAAGGGACTTGCACTGGGCTGAGCACCGAGCGTACCTGAGCACCACGATGGTTGCATGTTCATACGCAAACTCCAAACCCGAACTCAGTTTTTTTTTTTAAAAAAAAAGTCGGTGTTGTGCTGACAACTGAACACTCAACCACGGGTTCACTCATCTATAATGTCAATAAACAAATTGTATAGTTTGTAGTGATGAGCGAACACTACCATGCTCGGGTGGTTGGTACATGTAATGAGCAGTCAGATGCTCGGATAGGCTCGACTTATGTACTGTGTAAAATGAAAGTCAATGGGAAACTCGAGTGTTTTTCTGGAAGATTATATAGTCATGGTCATATGTGTTGGCACCGCACAAAATTGTTGACACCCTCAACTTAATTTATAGTTGCACACCCTTTGGAATAAATAACTGCAATCAATCGCTTGCTATAACCATCATCGAATTTCTTACACCTCTCAACTGGAGTATTGAACCACTCCTCTTTTGTCAACTGTTCCAGGTCTCGCATATTTGAAAAGCACCTTCTGCAATCAGCAATTTTAAGAGCTTTCCAGATGTGTTCAATGGGATTTAAGTCCAGACTCATTGTTGGCCACTTC